>NW_027526227.1:376336-658462 GCF_048455015.1 Haemaphysalis longicornis
TTTACAGTTATGAACATCCAGTTCACTCAGTTTCCCGTAAGAAGGAAGGGAAGTTTAGTGTTTTGCTTTGTCATCTGTTTCCTGTTTACAAAAATGGATGTGGTATCATTGCCTTGGAGGATCCATGTACCGCTTTTTACCTTACGATTACCAGTGTTGTTGGGGCTGAATAAAGCTAATGTGTATTTCTGCGTACGTCGGATGTCCTAAACGAGCCTAAATTGTGAAGCCCGTAAGCTTGGTGAGAAATACTAGAATAGTTAAGGAATAGCTCGAACAAAAATGCCACTCCAGTGTTACGTAAGACAATCACAACATTTTGCTCTATAGTTTAGCGAAGACCTCATAGAGACCGAAACAATGTCCTTGGTTAAGAAAAGCAGACTTCAGGCTTCTCACACCACAATAAAGAGAAAGGATGAAGCCACCACTGTTGTTAGGATTGAATCTCTTGCACATCACTGCACAAATTGCAGTATGTACCGGTGTTAACCTAACTCAAATATGCCTCAGGGATACCAGCGAGAAGTTTGTGTAAGCGGAACGCTCATGCGAATGCATTTAGACTACAAAAGAGTGAAGCGTGATGGAATGTCTCACACAACACTAAATAAAAAACAGCTTGTATACTGCCTGCACTGCGCTAGGTTTTTAGCCCCTTTTGTTTATTTTGACTGTGATATTATCCGCTGGTAAACTTTAGCTGCGAGGTAGAGTTTTTGACTGTCCCTCTGAGTGCAATAGTGTGGCAAAGATTTACCTTGAGGTAGCGTAACCCCGTTCCAGTTAATAAACGAGAAAACTTGAATTCCTTCGTCTGAAAATGCCATTCTGAAAAAAAAAGGTACTGTTCCAGTTAAGACAATTGGTCGCTATTGTAAAAATAAATAGACGCACATGCGATCCCTTGTGGTGTAGCACGATTCTCCATGGTAGCGGCGCAGTGTGCTACCAGTGTAGTTAATGCCCACGTTGTTACAGGTAAGTGATAGTTCTCATTTCGTTGTTCCTATGTTTGTATCCTTTCCTCACTTGAGAGAAGGGTCAGCAATAGGTTACTTTGAGAGGCTATTGTGCCTCCTTGACAACATACACATAACAACGAATTAAAAAGGGTATATCGTGTACCCTAACAATGGGAAAGTTTTAAGAATGTTTGTGTTCCTTTCCGGTAATATGGCGAGAGCAGCCTCCTATTGTTGCAGACAATACTAAAATAGGCCAACTTCAGTGTTCAAAGATAGTTGTAAAAACATTGGTTGATCTTTCTTGCATAAGAATCGGTAAAATACGGAAGTGAAATGTCCTTCACAGGAGCATTTCAATGCTTCTTGTGCATTGATATAAATTTGCACACCGCTATTTACATTTCGTAGGTATGGCACCGCTAGACGCATCAACAATAAACACTAGATTACACGCGCCGGAGCATTGCGTAGATCGTTTTGAAACGCCTGGCGCTCGTAAACTGTGCTAATAAAACCGAACGGGTTGTCAGCGAATCGTTTGGTGAAGTCACAGTACGACACAGCAAAAGCAGCAGGATTTGCAGGTCAGCAGCAGTCTTGTAGATGTGCTTGGCGAGCGACGCCCTGCTCGAGCGTCGCTTAGGCAATGGTGCAACCACATTGGTCTTTGTCCCGTGTGTGTACGCCAGATGCTTCCGTTGTGACGACCTCAGCTTGTGCAACGCGGCACCGGCGTTACACACGCTAAGCGGCGTTCCATATAGGTGGCTGGAGGGTAAACAAAGCGGCTTCTCATGCTACACGCTGCCCCATCGAGGCGCCAACAATCGGCGCTCATTAGAGTCATGACGCCTTCGCTTCACCTGTCTTAGACAGCAGCCCCATCTGAATATACAAGTTCGAGAAAATGACATTAAACGCGTTCTTAAAGCTTCCCGGGAATGATTTAATGGCTCAGTCGGTAGAGCGTTTCACACCTCCTGTTGCAGCTCAAGTGATCCTGGGCTGGAAACCTAGCGCCGCCACGCCAGTGGAAGTTTTTCTGGTGATATCAGTTCTGTGACGAATATGACGTCGGTGAGGTTTGTGTACCCCGGCGTAAAACAATTTCGTGCTCAAAATAGCAAATGTGCTATGGAACAAACGCGTAGTTTGAGTTCGAGTCAAGTTGTTATTTGCTTTAAACATATTTGTATTAATACAAGACAGACCGACCAAGTCTAGACGCGTTTTTGTATCTCCGTGGTATATAGAGATCGCTCCTTCCACAAAAAAGCTGTGTCAAAAGTGCCGCCAGACGGTACTGTAAGCACTGCACTGATGCGACATCCATCAGGTTTTCTAAATATTAAAATACCGAGTCTGGCACTACTGCACCCTCCAACTAACTTATGTAGAAAGAAACGTAGAAACAATAGTTTGAAACTCCGAACTCTTATGAAGCCACGAAAACTATAAATAAAAGGTTAACTTGTAAAAAAAAACGAAGCAGGCAAGAGCTGGACTCGAAGCATATCCCTTAGTGACAGAAAGCTAAGACGACACCTCTGCACCACAATGGCGGAGGCTTTGGCCTATGTCAGCTCTGTCTTGAGAATTTGAAAATCACCGGACCACACTCTAGCCATTGCTACAGCGCTGAGCTGAAGTGCCGTCGGATGGCACTTTAGACACTGTGTTGGCAAAACTGCATTGCAGTCTTTTACTTTAGTTACATCCGTGGGCACAGAATTTTATATTTTAAGGTATACTAAACAGAAATGTCAATAGGTGCCTATCAAACATCGCGAAATACAAAAACACTGTATCAATGCAGCCCTATATATATTGTTTTAAATTTTGGTTGTTGTAACGTAACACCAAAGCTCATATATTTCAATACAGACAGATATCTAAAACTCTAAATATTGCTTTTAATCGGATTTATTGCTTTATATGTAAAGAAAAACATCTTTATTTGCCTATCTATAAAGGCTTCGGCGTTGCTGCACCGGCAACTATGTGAAACAAAAAAAATTATAAGAGAAACCGTGTTTATGTTCTCAAAATGCTGCGTAAAAAGTAGTATGGCCAATTTTGTATTACCAATATGTCAATGTTTATTAAAACGTAACGTTGAAGTGTTGATTAGCTGTTGTAGTATTTTTTAAAATTAATGGAAAGGAAAGAAAAGGGTGTTCTTTTCGCCATTGGGTTCCTGTAAGAGCTTCGTCTTATCCGCACTGTTGCTCCAAGAGATTGTGGTGCTATGTCCGAAGCATGCGCTGTTGTGTATTACTTGAAGAAGTTGATTTAAAATCGGTTTAAACTCGACGGGTATATTTTTATGAAACGTTTCGATTGCTTACGGTTTTTTTGGTGTTTAACAATACAGCAGAGGAATTGATTTTAGTTACACGGGTAGATCATGGCGTAAGAACACTCATTTTTCTGGCTTACAGATGCAGTGTCCGCAAGCGGAGATGATCAATGTGAGTAATATAATTATTTGACCTGGTAAATATTTTTCAAAAAATGCTAATTTAAACCCGGTGTTAACGTTGAGTGAAATTTATGCCATACCTATCCTAAGCAATTCGATTCAATTTTGCGTTTATCTTGCTTTTAGGTCAGACTCAGGAAGCAGCAACAATCAGCAGTGCGTCATCTGATGGTAAGCGAGTGGTGTAAGCTTTTCAAAAAAAGTTTAACCAAGGGTTAAATAGGTACGAAGAATAACGAACATACAACAATCTGTGTCAGTTTCAGAAAGACTTACCCTAGAGGGCACCTGATAGGGTAACAGGTAAAAGTCGTGCCACTGTTATGGTTTCTTTGGCCCTTTTGATGGCCAAAAGCTTACTTTTTTGGTTAAGATCCCTAGCGTTTCAGCAAAGCAAGTCTCTTTGCTAAAATGTTGGCAACAATCGTGCTCTTTTACCTTGTTCAAAGTTTTTTTTTCTTGTGTTCTCTACCATCTTCAAACGTTCAACTGCTCCCTATATATATATATATATATATATATATATATATATATATATATATATATATATATATATATATATACATATCGAGGTTGCAGTCGTCATAGCCAGTGCTATTCGGCTTTTTTCGAAATATTTAATAGGGCCGAATGACGTGTGCTTGTCACGTTTCTTTGATACATTGATAAATAAGCGAAAATATAAGTCGAGAAAAAAAATTATATATATATATATATAAACAGAAATAAAAGTAGGCAGTCAGCAAAGCAAAGGAAAGCAGAGGGAAAATGTGTAGGTCATTATCTTATCCTTGAAACATGATTTTTGTGAAAAAAAGAGACGGCGAAGAAAAATACTCCCGCCGCGAAGAATCTGAACCCATGACTCAACCAGACGGCACATTTTCCTACACTTTCTTTTTTTTGGAAAAAAATATTTCAATGATACCATAATGACCTACCACATTTTCGCCTTTGTGTTCTTGGCTTTCTTGAGCGTTCAGCCTTATTTCTGTGGTAATTCAACAAGGCCGTCATACCCCATTGTGAATTTTATTGATACCAATGTTTCACAAAACTGAGTGTAGCAGTACAAAGAAAAGAAGTTTCCGCCACCAGCAGGATTCAAACCTGTGTCTTGTAGGGATACGGAGTTAGAGCCAGCCGTCTTTCCTACTGGGCCATTATCGTTTATTTATTTATATATTACCTTACTGACCTACTCACAGCAGCAACATTACAGTTATCATGAGCTAGTACCCGAAATTCAAACGTCTTACTCACTGGGATGCGACTTTGGAGAGAGGAATAACCCCACCTGCTCGACACAGAACATGTGGTAGAGTAGAAGTCGCACATGCGGGCGTTGTGTTTACGTGTGCGCGTTCTGTTTACTCGTAGTTCTTCGATTTGCTGTTACTTCGCCGTTATAGCACAAAAGATGGAAGGAAAGTCATTTCCCCACCAAATATGAAGCTAATCGACTGTAATCGTAGATTTCAACCATCGTGTTAGCCGTGAAGGTGGCGCATATCTTCGCTACCTTCACGTCGTACGCTTAGTGTGAGCTCCCTTCATTTTTGTTACAATATTCTCCGGCATTTGTTTTACTTGAGTGATTATAGCATCTTGTTGTTGCGGAGGCATCTTACAGTACATGTCGTAAACATTTCGCTAAAATATACGTCGACGACTGGAGGTGCCAAGCCCCTTTTTGACATGTATTTTAACAGCTTCGCTGTTAAAATACATGTCGCAAAAAGGCTCAGCATATCCGGAGGATTTACAAGGACCAAGAGGCAGCCGAATCTTCTGTGTCGACTGTTGCTAGGCGATCCATGTCAACAGATTAGATGTGCGCAATCTCCACGAATTGACGACTCCATGCACGGGCTACGCCGCAGGGGTAATTATAAATCATACACTTCATTGGCTCTTTTCGCGGTTTATCGCGAGCTTCAGGTGTTACAACTGATGCGAGTTCGCCGGTGAATTTTTCGCTGCACCAGACAATGCTGGTTTTGACAGATCGCGCCCGCGTGGCCAAAGACGTGCGGGTTGTGGTACACCTGACGACATTAACTTAGGTAATTCGGACCTCTGTGTACCACGCCCAATAGGCTGACCGCGTAAACCACATGTTGGCAGCACAAAGCCTGGGAAAGCTACAGTTGCTGCTGGAGACCTATTTACTGCGATTGAAGCTGATGGCGTCTTCCCCAGGAAGATAGAAACATGGGACGTGCCCCTCAGGTGTCGCATCTTTAGGCGCATTCGCCGAGGCTCACTGACCTTAAGGATTTACTACTGCACCCAGCACGATAACATCATTCTCTAGGTGTAACGAAAATAAACTACACGGAAGTTTATGTCATTATGAGTAAGTCAAGAAAAAACTTTGCGTTTCGGCGATTCCATCATGTGCGTGGCTTCCGCCATTTTATCGTCATGTTTTTCCAGAAATGCGTCAGTGAGCCTTGGAGCATGCGCCTGAAGATGCAGAACCTGGTGCGCATTCTAGGTACAGTGGCTAGAATAGGGAAGTGTGATTAGCGGCATGGATCGCCTGCGAGGCGCTTTGACGCCGATTGGGATCCGTGAGGGGGTTGCCCACGATCGTTTACACGTCGCCTGGTGAGGCGAGCGCGGATCGTCTGCAATGCGATTGCCGCTTTCCCAAGAGAGAAGCACCGCTTGTTTCCGGTGCCGTAGCAGGTTTAAGGGTGAATTAGTGCCGCAAAAGTAGACCCACAGTTTTGTGCCGGGCTGCGCTATGGTAGAAAAGTCCTGCAAAAATAAACTGTCGTTGTTTGGCGTTCCGAAGGACGTGCGTCAGTATTGGCGCAGTGGCGACGAGAAATGCCACGTACTGAGAAGCAGCTCAGGGAAAACACCGCTATGTGCGAGCTACCCTTGGACGTAAGATACATCTCCCGGCACATTGAACATACCGT
The DNA here is from genome assembly GCF_048455015.1 of Haemaphysalis longicornis. Classification (NCBI taxonomy): domain Eukaryota; kingdom Metazoa; phylum Arthropoda; class Arachnida; order Ixodida; family Ixodidae; genus Haemaphysalis; species Haemaphysalis longicornis. The sequence continues at coordinate 382,720 of NW_027526227.1, forward strand.
GAACGGAAACGTTGTCTCAATCTACATAGGAAGGCCTAGGTTGCCCCCGGAAAATCTGCCCCCGCAATTTCAAAGTCCTCCAAAGTACCAGCCGAAAGAACTTCCCCGAGCAGGAAGTTTCATACGAGATGCGCACCTGCAGCCGCACCCAGCAATAAAAAAGATAAGGATGGTGACTCCCCTGTGAGTGCAGAGTTTGAAGAACCCAATGCTTCTTTTCTGTCAAGAACTTGACCCTACCTTCGGCAACACGGGAGAAACCACACGCTGATCGTGTGTTTTCCCCTTCACTGTGGCTTACAGCGTGTGGCGCACTGCGCAGGATAAAGCGAAAGCCCGTGTACGTACACTTCCAAACATTGGAAGCACTTACGAGGCATCTGACATACTGAAGAAGTCTGCCACTCTGCCCGTCCATGACTATCAACTTCGTTTTGGTCCTCTTCGTTTTGGATTTGTCGGGAAAGAAAGTTACTTAGAGCTCGATTTCCTTACGTAACAGCAGAATCGAAGGTTTAAAATGGTTTTCCGAAGACAATGCGAGCAAAAAATGCTTGAATTTGTTCGCACACAAATAAAGAACTAAGCGAACGGCAAGGCCAACTGAGCAAAGAAAGTTGTTGGCCTCGATACTTTGTAGTTTCGAACAAATTATGAGAAATTCACCAAAAGTGAGCAGTTTTTGTCTGTCTGTAACGAGCTCGTCTAAAATAAAATGCGTGTTTACCAGTTACCAGCCCACAATAATTCTCTGGTGTGCGTTTCATAAGTGTAAGAGCCAGCCGGCTATATTCAGCTGTCAAAGCGCTTCCAGTCTGTTGTAAACTGCGACGAGAAGAGTTCATAAAAAATACGACATTTATTGCATCTCAATTTGCGTTAGTACGTAGAATAGCTCTCAAAGAGGCTTTCTCGATGTGGTGCTGCGCGGGAATACATTCGTACTCCATAATCCGTCGCTGTCGCAGTGAACGTCTAAGCGTGTTACAGCGCCACCTGGAATTTCCTCCAACCGCGTCACGCGGGAGAGGGCACGGCCATCACACTTTCCTATTCTAGCCACTGTATTCTAGGTTTCTATCTTCCTGGCGAAGACGCTACCAGATTTAGGCGCAGAAAATAGGTAACCAGCTGCAACTATAGTTTCCCAAGGCTCTGTGCCGCCTTATCCAAGTGCACAGAAAAACTTCGCTGCAAATGCGTGCAAAAGACGCTAGTCTTATGCTGCCGCTACAGTGTAAATGCATCTCTTCTGTCTCTCGTCGACCTCAGACACCCTTCTCTCCCTCATTGCTGCTCGCACGATGATTCAGGTGGAGACTTGAGCAAGTCAGTTCAACATTCCAGCGTTTCACACCTTTGAGTTCCTTTTCTTGAGACCTTTTGGCAATGTTTCAGCTGGTGCTCCACTTATGAGACTAATTCTTAAACCAGGAGCACAAGGTTGAACCCATGACCCCCAGGCTTGAGCCGCAATTACAATGCTTGAGCGAAAAGCCCAAGGAGCACGCGTAGCCCACTTTAGTACTTTGAGGCAAAATATCATTTTCCAACCATTTTCCGGTTTGATGTCACGACAATACCACCGGCGTCTATTTTTATCTAGGACTACACTGCATGTACCAGTTGTGTATTCATATTTAGACTAAAAAAATGTAATGTGCTCTTTCTTTATGAACACTGTCTAAAAGTAGGAGCCAGCTCTACAAATTAATTTGTTCATAAAAGGTTCGCCATATACAAAAGCCACCTTCAGAGTAGTTCTCACTTTGTGCATGGCGGCGGCAAAATACAGGGACTGACAGCAGACAGAAGCATTGCCACACAGACTAAAGGTTTCTTGTTTTTAACTATCCTAACAGAAATTACACTGGAAAACGATTTCGAAATGAATTGGTGGTTTTTACAGTTTGTGTAAGAGACTCGTGTCTGTCTTTTGTGAACTCTACACTGCCTTTTAGCTTTGCTTTCATTCCTGCCAAAAAGACCCGCAATGTAACATTTTTCACCAGTCCCTTTTCAATACTGACAATCATGCTTAGTCCTCTAACACCCTTGTTAACTTGTCGAACTATCGGCACAGTCCCACCATTACGCGAGTATGACCACCTTCTCCCAGAAATTACACAGGTCTGTTTCACTTGCCTTGACACCAGGTGTGTCTTAACTCTGCAAACCCCGCGCCGAAAAAGACAAAACGTACCTACTTGTATATCTATTGGTGCTGGTAGGTTAAAATTTCGTAGAAAGGGGCTCAAGAAATTTCTGAAGGAGGGGTGTGACAGGCTTAAAATGTAGAAGGTAAATTTCCTATCATATTTTGAAAATGTGCGAAGCTCCATCCAAAGTCGCCCGCTATGACAGAAAGCGTCAGGAAGCTCTGTAAAGTTGTATAATCAAAGCAAAAGTGTTACAAATACGAAATAAATGTTTTCTCTAAAAACCAGACGTCGGCAGACCAACTTATCATTTTACTCGGTTCACCTCATTTTGGGTCAAACTGACTCGAGAGTTTCACTTTCAGTGACCGTGAGTTTGTGTGGCATCATGAGGTTGAGCGCGAGTGAATTTCACCTTTTTTATTCCCGAGTGAGTTTAAACGGGCCATGCAGACAAAATACAAGTTTGCTTTCTTCGAAAGTTTTCGTCTTTTATAGTGCCCCATGCGCTTTTCTGGATGGAAACGATATTTTATTCAGTGAGAAAAGGATCAATCAATGTGGAAATTTTGATTTTTCCGCCAAATCGTGTGTTTTCCTGGTCTGCAATGACATCTCATGAATCGAGCGCTCTGCAGCCGATTTCTAAGCCTTGTTTACCGTTAGTGAACCTAGATGGCGCCCCATACCTCAGCAAGCCGCCTCCTGCTTTTGGTGTTTTTTTGACCGTATTTAAACCTGGCTTGTTTTGGCTCAGGGATAAAATATTCGTTTCATGAAGCATAGTCCTCGCCCAAGAAATATGGTCACGTAAGACGCCGTTGCTTGCGTAAATCGGCCATATTCGTCTAAGACAATCCCAAAGCCCCACAATCCTGTGCAGCTTATGCAATCATAGTGCGCGCAGTACCAACCGCGGTACGTATCGGTACTTCTATATTTATGCCTGCTTTTGTAACTTCCACTGTTTGTGCCACCATTCTTACTGCTTTAAAAAGAGTGTGCCCTAAATGTAAGCTTAAATAGCTTATTCGGCAAAGTTAAAGGATCGGCCTTATTTGCGTTTGCGTTTTCCGGCGTCCGCCAATCGTAGAGCTGGCTGATATGACATTCCATGTTTGTTTGCGGGAAACGAACTAGTGGGTCGTACGGCTACTCCCTTTTTTCAATTATATGGCTCATTTGAGAGAAGATTACGTTAAGAGTAGTGCCAGTATGATTGTAACGAGGCAATGTTTTGAATGAACCCAACTTGTGTTTTTTCTTTATGACCATTTAAATACGTGTTAGGCCCAGTGAGGTGCAACTAGAGTGATCCCAAGTGAGTATAGTTCAACGCTTATTTACGCCGTGAGTAGTTAGAGTCAGAGTGATCCCGAGTGAAATTTAGCTTGACGAGTTTGATCCAGTGTGAGCTTGAATCCAGATGAGACGGCTGGATATCGCTGATACTGCGAGACGTAAGTCCGTGTGATACTGGTAGGGCTGAGCGGGCATTCGTGAAGAAATGGGACCAAGTGAACGTGTTCTGCCACCAAGGTCAGCGTTGTGGGCATAGGATTATTTAGAAAAAGACGAGTTAAATACATTATGTCACTACAATCATTGCACCGCTGAAGGCGAGCTTTTGGTTCTCTCTATTCGCATCGACTGAGGCAATATTAAATATAACTTCCCATTGAGTCCTCAAGGTAGAAGGACACTTTCCTCAGTGTCAGCGTGCTATCCCATCGGTTGAACACTTGGTTCGTTCGACTTGCTCCAACCAGTCTTCTATAGCTTGGTAATCTAATCGGAGTTATGAGCAACAGTATGAAGAGCTAAATGTATACACTCTCTTCTCAGCGGAGTCTCCCTCAGGTGAAGAACTTCCAAGTAAGTCCCCCATCGTGCCTTTAAAATTTGTTCAAAATGTATTTTACTTACTCTAACTTTATCGAAGTGAAAAGTAAGCACCAGGCCTAATAAGCGACGAAGTTAAAAATGAAGAAATTTGAAAAGACGGAAACAATTTGATTTCTTTCCCACCTGTTATCTGATTCACCTAATCCAAAAATATTTATATCCTGTTGGTTTTCTGAAAACAAATCCGGTCTTGTAATGAAACCATTTAATTACCACAGTGGTTTAGGTGGGCCAGAACACCACATTTTGTGGAATTAGTAATTATAGCACTTGAATCAATTCTACAAAAAAATTAATGCGCCCACTTTCCAAACTATATTACCACTACACCTAAAGACCCCCAAACAATATCGTTACCATATTCTTGGGGTTGCATTTTCTAACGCAACTGATCTATTTGACCAATCAGATTCCATGTGAAAGTTTCTTGCCTGGGTTTCTTCAAAAGCTCGCATAAAGAACAGCTTCTTAGATTTGTTATCAGCTTTCTTTCGAAACATTCAAAATTTTTTTAAGGTTTCAAGATATTTTATTGTCACTGAAATAGAAATTTTGTATCGTGTATTCACTTCATCAGATATATTCGTAGTAATCCCCGCGCACAATAACAAATCCAAACCTGGGGCAAGTAGAGATGTAACCACGACCATTATTTCTGTAAATTTTTCGGTGACCTACCGTGGCAGAAAAGAGTAGTGAAAAAGATTTTACCAATCTGCTTTTCCCGTACAAACGTCCGCTAACTAAACTGTATGGAGAAAGCTTTCACTAAATCGAAAATATAAAAACAGAGAAAATAAAGCGTGTTGGGAAAGCAAGTTAAGGGTTCCCCCTAGAGGGTGTTACTCGAGCTTCAAATGAGTTGTGGCGTTTTTAGTGCTAAAAAAATAAATGAAACATCATGAATGCTTCCACTTACGCATCCTACCAATGACAATTAGAAAACGAAATCACAACACTGCTCGGAATGAAGCTGAAAATGAAACTGTATAATTCCAGTATGTATGGTACCTCGGATGAGGAAAATGTACGCAAATTTCCTGGGTCGACTGGAAACAACGCCATTTTTTCGCGAATCCTAACAAACTATGAATATATCGCTTTACTTTTCTACCTAAACTGGAGCAGAACCAGAACGAAGTGCGTGAGCTAGCAGCCGGCATAAAATAAGAAGCAAAGATTGAGGCCATGAGATCGGTCTACCCAGTTCTCTGTAGGTATTTCCACTGCGAACCAGCCAGCGCTGTAAAAGTACCAGTAAATGAATTCTTGCAGGCAAACATCCCATTCCTGTATTGCAAGTGAGGGAGACCTACATACACAGAAATGTGTGAAAAACAGCACACAGTTGAAGGAATATTTTCTAAACAGAAACGACACCAAGCAAACCTCTAGTATTTTATTTAGGTTGTGTACTTATTACACAAATTACCAAGGCTCGCTACACTTGTCACACCGGGTGGACACTGCTTTTAACTTGAGTGTGACAAACGGCAGCCCAACTTGAGGCCTAGCAAACGGCAGCAATCAGTATCAAAGCCACGATTGTATTTTAGAAATGATAAGGTTCTGTATCGAATCAAGCCAAACAACTGTCAGATGACATTCTGACAAATATAGCAGATACGCTTTGTATTTCCCGTATTTGTAGTTTAAAATAGCGACACTACGAAACACATCCCACCCACGGGGTCAAAAACGCTCTCTCTGGTGTGGAGTACCTTTGAAAAATGTCCATCACGCAACGTTGCCATCGCCGTATCGCGCCCGATGTGCAGGCTGTGTAAGGGCTCACCGGGCGGAACAGTGCTCAGGGAAAGCACACTTTCTGCTTGCGCCATGACCTCTATTCTTGAAGGTGGTGCCGTCTTTGCTAGGGAGAAAGAAACGGGCAACGTTGCTCCTCCTTCGCGCTCGAATTTCTCGATGAAGTCGCCATTGCTCACAATTATAAAATTTACCTTCCACGCCTATTACAATAACAGCAATTTCTAGGCACCATAAAAGATAACCACTCGCAAGTTTACCATCCGTTGTGTGCCATTCTAAAACCTTCGGGTTATGTCAATTTTACGATACGTGGTGTCTTTGACTTTTCTATTTACGGATGTGAGATATGGTATTGGCATATTTAGGCCAATTGGCGGGAGAAAAAAAGTAACTTTACGATTCCTGAGTAGATATTTAGGCATATGTAAGCATTTCGTGCTATCTCTTGCGAGCAGGAGGCTACATTTGAGCGTTCGCCTTAAACCCGCTTAAAAAATTGGCGAAGCAACATTTTTGCCAGCTCCATGACCACAGCTTTAACCATGCTTAGCGATGTAACCGACTGAGTTGCCACTTTTGCAGGAATGAGCAGTAAAATTATTTCCGTCTCGCCATATGCTTTACCGGCAGCGTTGGCCTTGCATTCATTCATTCCTGTTTCATCCAACTTGCATCCCGCACTGTGTAACGAGTACATTTTGAACACGTACAAACGGTCGCGGGAGTCGAAGAACCCGTTACAGCGGCGGCAGCAGCGCTTGGGGTTTCTTTTTGGTTCAGTTCCAACGGAGCCAGGGTTGCAAGAATTCTCTTCTTGCTTTGCTTGCCCTTCGCGTTGATCCCGTCTCTCGCTCCAGCTAGACACAAAACGAAACAAAGATGAACACAGCAATGTAAATCTTTTGCGCAAGGACGCAGTTGTTGCGCACGCATCGAAATTGTGTCTTATAGGCAACACATCCTTACAAATGTGTTCGCGACCAGCGTGATACAAATGTCATGCTGGTTACTGGGACGGCGTCATTGTCTTTCCCGACACTTCGTAGAAACACGTAAAAAATGCTCTCATCGGTCATAGCATCCTTAGGTTAACTGGAATTCCTTCTCCCGCTACTACTAATTTTGATCAATACACCAGCTTTTTAAGCCTCGTTATTAGCAAGCAAGTGGTGGAGCCACAGCTGGACGAAAATTCAGCCACAGCAGAATTTCTTGCACTGCCAGATTCAAAAGCCATACCGCAGCCCTTGTTGTGTTTTCGAGGTCCGTACCTTTCTTACATGGTCTTTCTGAAACTGAGGGCCCCTAAAGCCTTTAATGCGAGACAATCCCCGAGGTATTTGAACCGATGAGGAGCAAGCGCTGTTTTAAAGTGCAAAGGAGTTTATTTTAACAGAAACTCTAAAAGAATGATCAAACAAATGTAACGTAACATTTAAACAGCCAAAAGAAGAAGGGAGGTAGTGCTGAAGGCACCACGGGATGCTGTCGTGTTGTGAATAAACTACTCAGCTACACAAAAAGAGATACGTGTGATTATGTAGAAGGTGTTGTATTTATTACCTTACATATAAGAATAAACTGTGCTGACACCCTGTACTGACTCGCCAACTGAAAAAAGAGTCTCGTCAGTTTGCACGCTTAAGCTATACCAGAGTCCTTCAATGCTTTACTGGTCACGAAACTTCGGCGCTTGTTTCATATAGGGACCGCGCGCGCCACTACAGGAGCCACCGCCGCACGAAGGTCATCCGGCCGCCGCTTTCGCGGCGTATTGGCCTGCTCTTGGCCTGCAAACGCTTGCTACTTTTGGTGTCTGCGCGCTGATTAAAGGTGTTGTGCCACCAAATTTGTTGCTTGTGCATTCTTTGTTGCAAACGTTTTATAATTCGTTAGAAAGCGTGATGCATGCTCTCACATGCACATATTCTGAGTAAAAAAATTATTATCGCACGATTCATGTGAACAGGATTCGGTTTCGGTTTCTGGGCGCCGATTGAAGCAGTGACGCCACAGTGTTGCGAGGAGGCTCTGCCACGTGTGTCTACCATGCGGCGCTGCGGTACGTTGCGACTTTACTGCGGCGTCTGCTCCCCCACATACGTGCTTCACCACGGAAGTATAAACACCCCGACTCGTCACGTCAAGCCGCGACAGCTCGGACACGGATTCTTTGTCTGCATCCTCGGATGCAGACAAATGAAAACCATGAATATGCAAACCATGAAAATGCTAAAAAAACGCTAAAAAAATTTCCCCGCCGCGAATTGAACCCGCAACGTTGACCGGGCGGCGCAACGCGCGAGACCACTGAGCCAGTGAACAAAACGGTTTCACTCCGGGATATAGCCGGTGTACTAGATGGAGGCCCATCCTTGGAGTCGTACATCGGTGTTTACTAGCTAGTTTACAGAATTCCTGGCTTGTAAATTCAAATTTCTTAAATAGCGCTTGCGCACCAAGGTTCCGCGAAGCCCCCGCGACAGCTTATCGCCATCAACTCTGCTCTTCTGCGAAAGCGCTTGCAAAAATAAGTGTGCCCGGCTGCGACTGCGATTTTGCACTGAAGTCTGAATGGATAGTGCTTGCCGTACTTTGGTTTTACGTTTTACGTTAAAAACCTGAGCCGATGCTGATCTGTTATTACCCAAATTACCCTACGTAACTGTTCTTCTGCACGAAACTGACCTTATATTTTCTACAGGCGAGCCGATCGCGCACGCATTCCGGGGTAGCGGCGTCGCCGAAGAGCACGACCGAAGCGTCGAACGCCAAAATACGGATCGCATTAGCTCTAGTGTTGAGTTGTGTGGGCTTCATGGAACTTACTGAGTTTATTACCCTCCAGAAACTAACAAAATAGAGCCGCGTTCATTGCGGCACGAATGTTGTCGGGGCGCAGTTTTCGCTTCTCGGTCGATTCCCGACGACGCGTCGTGCGACCAGTCAGGCGACCGGTTTTGTTGCCGTCTTCGGTCGGCGAGTCAGTCACACTACGGCGACGTGTTTGTATCACCGTCGGCGTAGTGTGACAACGCGGTCTGGCAATTCGGCAGTTGGCCCACAGAACAGGGGGGATTATTGGCCGATGGTTTGGCGACTCGTCGGCGTCGCGGCGTCGTCGCCGTCCTATCGGCATAGTGTGTCGATACGACCAAGCGACCAAACAAACTGTGGTAACTGGAGTTCACGTTGACGCCGCTCGAGTCGCTAACGTTGTATGACGTCACAATCTTTGCTATGCTGGCAATTCACTGACGTCATGGCTAGTGGCGCTAGCGATGGGTCCCGATTTCCAGAAGAGCATTTAGGTAATTTTTAGAAGCGAATTAAAATATATATTAAGCGCTTGCTGTACCCAGCACTTCGTGTTGAGGGTCGTTGCATGCAGAGGAAGCCTACAGCAGGCTTTTTACAGAGTTAAAATTTGGTGGCACAACACCTTTAGGTGTGTGTTTTTTTTTCGTAGTAGTTAGCGATCTATTGTCCAGTCATCACCTGCCTTCAATGGGATTTTATTTTTCGTAGTAAATTACCGTTGTCTTCGGCCGCGAACGGCAACGGCTTCTACGTGCTCTGGCACAAGCGCTGCGCCGTCGTGTTTTCGGTTTTTTAAATCTCTATTTGTTCTTTTCTTAAAGCAAAAGTTGTAAATACCACACATACGGTAGCTGCGTAGTCACCGACGGCTGCAGGCCTATCGATAATACTATAAAAAAAACTGAAAGAAACCACGCGTCGTTCAGACTACGCTTAATGAATCCGTTGATTGCTCTGGAATGCACAGAACACTAAAAGAGATAGCCCAATAGTATTGTCATTTCAATGAGTGGGTACATAATTGAGAACATCTAAAAACGCTGCAGAAACGCGAAGGATCAAAACACGAAGAGATATATGTTGCACAATGTGTCTTTCCGCTTCCACGCTTTGCAATCTTGCAAAGACAGGAAGCGAAAAAAGAACAATAAAACTGATTTTATCACACGCAACAAAAATTCAATGTTACGAAGGGAGACAAAAGAGCGTGGTCCAGCGTACAGTAGTAGTAGTAGTATAAACATTTATTTGCCATAAAATTTATTTTTTTCGCGCTGCGATGTGGAGCACACGGAAGAAACAGAATATTGCCACGTAGCCAAGAAAGACGCAAAGCTTTTCTGAAAGCAGCAAGCTAGCAAGCTCCTGTTTTACAGAAGACTAGGATGAAACACAAACGTCGAAGAAGCAGTCCGCAGTGTGACGTGCACAGATGAACGTCAATAAAGTGAGTTGCGCGGCATTTGCTATGCATACATTACTCTCGGAACGTTATTAATTTCAGATCCATGGAAATGGGATCGAGAACATTGTCGAAGAAACAAAAAATCAAGTTGACGACAAGGTAGCACCCTTTTCATATCAAACAATATTGCCCACCTGAACGTACGACAAAAAGAGCTAACGGGCGCTCCGGTTAAAACGCCAGATAAGAAACCGGAATCGGCCACGCGCGGTTACAAAACAAACAAGACGAACGTTAAGGGATAATTCGCGGAAATGTGAAAAGTAAAAGCACAAGGACGTCCCAAAGCTTTTTTACACGCGAGCCTGAGCGCAAGCTAATATAAATTTGCAAACAGGTAATGAAGCACCGCTACAACCTGATTGATATGACAAAAGTCCGGCTATAAGTTAGCCTTGTACAATTCTAGGTCCACGATGCCCTCAAAAGGGTACATTGCTTTTTCCACTCTCACACACACTACATTTCCACGCACTGTCACCCACTTATAATCAAAGCTGAAATCTCCCGTTTCTTGCCTTGGAATGGCGCGCCTCCATTTCTCTCGCAGCTCCCCGTCGCTCGGTCAAGAGAACAAGGAAACATTTTCTGTGGTATCGTTGTGCAAGGAATGACATCCCGGGACGCAACACATGTTAGGCATCGTCGTTGCACTACTTAAGTCGCATCACAAGAGCGCGAGAATCACATTACATTTTTTTTCCTGCACAAAAAACACAACTCGCCGCGGCTCCGCCGTTCGAGCCAGCGCAACGCCGCCCGAGGAGTGACCTCAGTAAGATTGTGGCGCCACCGCGCGGCGGCCAAATGCAGCATATGAAGCTCTCCCATTCAGTTACGGAGCAGTTTCGTGACCAGTAAAGCATTGAAGGACTCTGGCTATACGCTTGATGAATTTACCACCATGCATTCTCCTGGGCTACCGGAGCGTCACCGGTACCTCCCTTACAGGCTTCGGTAGAACCCGCCGAAAACTATTCTCACCACGAACGATTCTCCATGGTATGTTAGCGTGCCCACGTATATTCATCATTACCCCCATAATCATTATCATTATCAGCATTCTTACGTGCAATGCAGAACAAAGGCTCCTCCAAGAGGCCTTCAACCGCTCCTGTACTGCGCTGGTCGGTCTCATTCATAGCCTCAAAGTTTCTCATTTGGTCCCCCCACTAAGAGAAGGCCCTGACCATACTTGTAAACCCGACTCTTCGTTTACGCTTTGTTATTCTAGTCGTACAACGGTTGCCATTTTGTCTCACTACATTGCCAGCACAAGTGCATTTCTGTTTCTTTTGAGTGACCTATAATATATTCCAGTCGACTTTTTCTCTAGTCCAGGATGGCCCTTTCCTGTCCCTTAGGGTTACTGCTATCAATAACCCCTTCACAGCTGGGTGCGTCAAGCTAGGTTTGCTTTCCAGATGTTTTGTTTTCCCCAAGTGTCCGATCCAGATGTAATCACAGGCAGGATTCATTGCTTGTATAGTATTAGGTATTGATTGAGGCAGCCGACTTTCCTTTTTTGGAAGTACCGGCCAAGTGCCCCTTCGCATACCTATTCCTCGTTGAATTTCTCCCTCGGGGATGGGGTCAGCTCTGACAACCTGCCCGAGGTAGTTTTAATCAGCTGCTTTCTATAGCGTTTACTCATATATGTAGAGAAAGTAATTTTTGACATTTCATTTGTCATTACTGAAAATTTATTTATATTTACACTTAGTCCCACAGCCGCGATTTCTGCTTGCAGTTCCTCAAGCATATTTGCAAGTGTTTTGTGGTCTCAATTACCAAGACAGTGTCGTCCGCAAACCTAAATTGGCTAATGCATTTTTTCCGACCACGCGTAATTTGTGTTCTTGAGGTCAAGCTTGAGAGTGACTTGGAAGTAAAAGTAGAACATTTCAGTAAAAGTAAAGTGAAACGCAACGTGATGAAGATGACTTCTGTAAAGGGCCACGTCGTCAAGATGCATGATAAGAAATGAGGTGTGAAAATTTTTCTAGAAAATTTTTCTAGGCATCATGTGGACAGTTATGGCGACATTGTTTCTGTTTGTAGTGCACCTTTTGGTTCCGGAAATTTCTCGCTTGGCTTGTAAGTGATTAGCCTCTTCGTACGTTCCCTATATATGTCGTCTAGAAGGCTTATGTGGGTCTTCCCAATTCCCTAGTCTGTCGATGCTTCCGGAACTGCAGCTCTGTGGACTGAATTTAGTGATGATGATAATTTTTTAAGTTTACTGGCGGAAGGCCAACTAAGGGCAAAGAGCGCCAAACAATATTGATTACATGAGAGTGACTTGGAAGTAAAAGTAGAACATTTCAGTAAAAGTAAAGTAAAACGCAACGTGATGAAGATGACTTCTGTAAAGGGCCAGGTTGTCAAGATGCATGATAAGAAATGAGGTGTGAAAATTTTTTCTCGGTAAGAAACTTAGAAACACGTTTGACTGAAAACATGAGCTAGTATCCTAAGAAGTATTGCGGGTGTTGTGAAATATGTCGTGTGTAAAGCTGTGGGAAGTGTTTGCGTCGTGTTATGTCAAGTGCCTTACATTGAATGAGTATGTGGATTACGGATAGCCTTCTCCACACCCGCTGCACATGGGTACTGGGGATTTAGTGAGCAGGTGGGAGTGGGTTACATGTGTGTGGCCGTTCCGTAACCTTGCCAAGGCATCTTCTGTGTGTCTGTTGTGTGAATCGGTTGTGTATCGTCCCAACTGTGGTTTTACAATGTGGAGTTTGTTGTCTGTCTGTTATTCCAACGTTTTTGCCATGTTTTACGTAGCTGTTGTTTTCTGTGTGGTTTCAAGTCAGTGTAGGGTACTCTTATGTGCACCTTGTTTGTGAGTGCAGCAGCAGCCATTTCAACTGTCGTCTCATTTCCAGCGATCCCCTACTGACCCGGGACCCCACAAACAGTTACCTCAAGGTTGGCGCCATATGCCGACATAATTGTCCTAAGAAGAAGGTTCATGATGTGATTTTTGGATTTCTTTCGGGATGATAACGCCCAAACGACACTTATGGAATCAGTGAAAATGAAAATTTTTGGATCTGACATTGGACAATGTGATTCACAGCAAGAAAGATTCCATAGGCCTCTGCTGTGAAGATGCTACACGTTACATTCATGGATTCAGTAGCTTCAAAATTCGGTCCGTGCGCAGCACATGACACGGCAGATTGATTGATTGACTGCAGGACTTAACGCGCCGACGCAACGCAGGCGATGAGGCGCGCCGTAGTGGAGGGCTCCGGATTAATTTTGACCACCTTGGGATCTTTAACATGCGCCGAAATCTCGTGCACACGGGCGTTTTTGCTTTTCACCTCCATCAGGACACGGCAGAGGCAGTTTTGGAAGCATCGCTATAAAATTCTGTACACTGGTACTTCTCCTGCAGTGCCAGAAAGTGCTGCATGGTCGCATTTCTCGGTACCCTATTTTTATTGAGTGGGATGAAAGATAAGTCACATGACACAGTGCGAAGGTGACATGGTGCTATAAAATCAATGCAAGATGATTTCAACAGGTTTAAAAAGGAGACATTAAGAAAAAGCGCATCCTCTCTCACTCTTTGTGAGAAGGGAACAGAAACGGATGGGCGATTTAAAAACAGCAGTGACGTGGATGTATCCATAAAAACAGGTTTAAAGGGATGGTTGTCGATTGATGATATTTTACAAGCAAATAAAAGATCAACATAAATTCGCTGGTACTCCAGGTACCATTGTCACATTCCACATACAGGCTTTGGACAGGGCTTGTACGGAAAGCACCACACGAGAGGCGAAGCCCCGGGTGCAGCACTGGGTCGAGCCTTTTTAGCGCTATTTTTGTAGCCGACCCGTAGACAGCACTACCGTAATCCAAACGAGACCCTACCAAAGCGGTATAAAGGCGCAGCAGGAGTTGTTTATATGCACCGTATGATTGGTTGAGACAGGACTTTTAAAATATTTATTGTTTTTAGAATTTTTATTTCAGTTGTTTGATGTGAGAGATGAATGTGAGTTTTTCATCCATCACCACACCCAAAAATTTGTGTTCCTTTTTAACAGGGATTGGGTCCCCATTGAGGTTTATTTCAGGGTCGGGCCTAACTCCACGTCTCCTTGAGAATACGACACAGGTACTTTTTGTGGGATTAAGTTTGAAACCTTTTTCAAGATTCAAGATTCAAAGATTTTTATTTCTTCAGAAGTACGAGGAGGCAGGCTGGGACTAAAGGCTACAAAGCCTGACAGAGGCCCCAGCCCCCTTTGGTACAGTACAATGATGAGACGAAATCAAACAAGCTAGAATTTCTAATGAGTTTTGCAAAAATACAAGCAACATGTAGAGCACAAGACATTATAGAACAATATAGGAAAGGTACAGTAACGTACATTAGAGTACAAAAGAGTAAAGTAAAACAAAATACAAGTGGACAATCAGAGTAGAACTATGATTGAGTTTTAAATAGAGACACAGCTACAAAACCTGCGCATTCAACAGGTCTGCCCAGCGAGATAGTTTCTGTCCCCCAAGCTGGACTTGACGTTCACATATGGATATGTTACAAGATTTAAGAGATATTTGTACTTCATCCACATACGCTAAAGAGGAGATCGATGGAGGAAATGCTTTCCGTAGCGAATTGATCGTGACAATAAACATCGCGCAGCTCAAATCTCCGCCTTGAGGCTTGCCATTTAATTGAATGTGAACTCTTGACAGTGCCGCCCCGACTCTCACACGAAATGTTTGTTTGGACAAGTAACTACCAAGAGTGTTGAACATATTACCTATTATAACCTAGATTTTAGGTCTGCAAGGATGCCGTAACGCCATGCCGTATCGTACGCTTTTTCGATGTCAAAAAATACGTTCATGCAATACTGTTTCTGTGTAAAAGCATCTTTATTGTATGATTCTAATGCAACAAGCTGATCATTTGTGGATGACCCTGCACGCAAGCCTGCCTGGCAGCTCTCGAGAAGACCATTGTACTCAAGAAAGTACATGAGCCTCCGGTTTATCATCTTCTCGAAGTGCTTGCACAGGTAGCTTGTCAGGGCAATAGGTCTATAGCTTGCGGGAGAAGGGCCCTTCCCTTCTTTCATAAAAGCCACAACTACGGCCTCCCTCCAAAGCCTTGGAAGGTGTTCCAATATCCATATTTGGTTGTATAGGTGTAGGAGTGTCTCAAAGGGTGTCTGCGTGTAGATGTTGAATCATAGTGTATGTAATGTTGTCTGCACCTGCAGCAGAAGGTTTACAACTGGCAAGAGCAATCTTCAGCTCACGGAGTGTAAATTCACAGTTGTATGCAGACTTTGACTTGTTCTTGCGCGTATAAGCTTCTTTTCGGCAGATGTTTTGTGTTGCATAAAAGTGTTTGTATATTGCGCAGAACTAGACACGTGTTGGAAGTGTTGTGCAAGTGTGTTAGCCTGATCTTCCAGAGTGTCCCCTGTCGTGCTAACCAGGGGCAGGCTATGTGTGTGTTGTCCTTTTAGTTTACGTATTCGGGTCCATACCTTGTGGGTGTCCGTGTATGAATTTATGTATGTGAGAAAGGCGCGCCAGCTCTCCCTTTTTGCCTCACGGCGCACACGTTTACCTAATGCCTTTGCTCTTTTGAAAGAGATAAGGTTAAAACTTGTGGGGTGTCTACGGAGGATACCCCACGCTATGCTCTGGGCCTCCTGTGCACGCTTGCAGTCCTCGTTCCACCAGGGCCTTCTCGGGTTGCACAGGGCCGCAGAGGCCTGGGGTATTGAATTTTTGGCGGCGGCGAGAATGTGCTCAGTGACGAGCTGGGTTGCCTTCTCTACCGGTGTGTTTTGTCTGTGTAGTGTCGTTGAGATGTCTCTGTGAATGCTTTCCAGCTTGCTCTTGCTTCTATAAACTTGCAATGGGAAGGGGAACTGCTAGGGCCTTTATCCATGTATGTTAGTGAGGTAGGGAAGTTGTCACTGCCATATGGGTTAGTGCCAACATCCCACCCTAGTGATGGAAAGAGTACTGCAGAGCCAATGGCCAAGTCGAGGTGTGAATTAGTGTTGTGTGCTATATTATGGTATGTAGGCTAGTTTTTGTTAAACAGGCATGCTTCTGAAGATATTAGACATTTTTCGATTAGGTGACGTCGGGCATCTGTGCGGTGAGAGCCCCAAAGAGTGTTGTGTGCATTGAGTTCATCTATAAGAATGAAAGGTTCTGGTAGCTGATCTACAAGACCCTCGAAATCGGAGCTTGAAAGCTGGAAATCAGGACGGATGTAGATGGAGCACACTGTTATTAGCCTATTTAAAGTTATGGTTCTAATGGCAATAGCCTCAAGCACAGTCTGTAATTGGATAGGGTGGCATGCCAATGATTTTCGGGCAATGATGGCCGCACCACCTGAAGATGTACCACCACCAGCCTTGTCCTTCTTAAATACCATATAACTATTGAAGACATTTGTGAGTTTGGAGTTTAAATGTGTTTCGTTTAGACACATCACACTTGGGTGATTGGAATGCAGTATTTCGTAGACATCAAGAAGATTTTTAAGGAGGCCTCTGAAGTTCCACTGGGTGATATTTTCTGTTCCCATTATGTACCATTAAGAGCTACTGGAATGTGTGTGTGGGTTCATGTTTTGTCTATCGGGTCTTGCATTCTTGGGGCGGGTTTCTTTAGCTTTTCTGTTGGTTTGGATGCGCAGTCTGTTCCTTTCGCAGCGATGCAGACAGGGATGGTCCGACGTCTATTTCCTCATCAGATGTTCGGGGGGTGTCCGGCGGATCGGGCGCCCTGGACTTGGCACCCTTTCGGGTGCCTTTGGTTCCAGCCACCAGCGCCGCGGGTGGGGCAGGTGGCGGGGCTAGGATGGGCGCTTCAGTGGGCCCTGCCATGTCCATCTCCACCGTGTCCTAAGGTGTCCCTAGGGCCGGGGAGAGGACACAGTGAGAGCGGCAGAGCTCCCAGCGGCGATCGCAATCGCCACATTCGCTGGAGTCGCCACACTGGGCGATTCCTGACTACTATGGACTACCGAAGGCAATCCGGCAAGAGACTGGGCCCCCGCAGCCTCTACAGGTGTTGTAGATGCAGCAGGTGGCTGCTCAGCGGGGGGTTGGGACAGCAACACGTCAGCAAGAAGGCTGCACTGTGTTGCCGTGCTGACCAAACGTCGCCACAACAACCGGCGGGTGGCGTCTGCGTACGATGTGGCCGAAAGCAGCTTGTGCTTTTGGTGCACTTCTGGATAGGTGATGTTTTCATTTATTTTTATGTGAACTATTTCCTTTTCGGCCTTGAATTGTGTACACGCACGCGAATAAGCAGCGTGCGGTCCGCTGCAATTCGAGCACTTCTGAGTGGTGCTTTCACAAGCTTCTGAGGAGTGACCTGTCTCAGCACAGTGGGGACATGTCAAGTTCCCTCGGCATGATTTGGTTCCATGGCCGTATCGTTGGCACTGCAAGCAGCGCCTCGGATTTGGGACACACGGTCGTACGTTGCAGCTAAGAAAACCCACTTTGACCTTTTCTGGAGGTGTTCTGCGATCAAATGTTAGGATAAGATGCTTTGTTGGAGTTTCTTGATTTGCTCTCCGAATTACGATTCGATTTACTGCAGTTACACCTTGAGGTTGGAGCGCCTGAAGAAGATCTGCTTCCTTTTCAGACTCTAGTTTTTTCTCTGATATGACTCCTTGCGAAGAAATGAGTCTCCGTTGCGGTGTCAGAGTGACAGTCAAGTTGGCCAACGTCGTCTGTTTCAGTAGGATCTCACTCTGATTTTTCCTTTTTATTTGGACCAATACGCCACCTGATGCGAGTGTCTTAGCATAATAGTCTTAACCAACAACAGACGCATACATTTTGCGAACATAATGACAGACCTCTTTGCAACAGGAGTGCTTTCTGCAGAGTGAATGACAAAAAGTTTCTGGAAATGTTCTGGTTTACTTTAACGAGTACTTCAGTGCGGCCCCTTTTAGGGAGCCGATCATTGGATTGGGGGGATAAAGAAAAAGCCATGCGATGTTGAAAAAAGCAGGGGACGGGGCTACGTCCTTCGCTCGGTTTACCCTGATGCCGAGAGAGGTCATGGAGCTCCCTGCATGGTAAACAGACAGAGAGCCCATCCGCCGGAGCTTGACCTGGGCTCCGACGGCCACTGTTTGTGGTTTCTGCCCTTCACCTTACAACTCGCAGCCACGGTAGATTACAGAAAGAGTATGGGGGCTCGGGGTCCGTGGTGTCGCCAACACCGTCACCAAGATTACTCAAGGTGCCCCGTGCGGGGTACTGAATATAGTGCTTTTTCGTGGTCCATAAACTCTTCGTAAGGTGGTTTTGTCTCCAGATATTTTCCAAATATTCTTCAGATATTTTGTTAACGTGGATCACTACATGAATGCCAGTCCTTTTGGAGTAAGCTTTCGTGAACCCAGCTGGCTCTATGGGTTGATAACAATATAGGCTCTTACTTATTCTGTTAAATATTACTATGGTAATCAGCTTCGATACAACTGCGAGTAGGCTGACGGTTGTGCAATGTTTAATGTCTTTGGTATGCCCTTGTTTTGAATAATTATGTTGGCGTTTTTTGAGGTTCTGGTTACGTTTCTAGTTTGAACACGCATGTTTAAACATTGCAGCAAGCATTTCTAGTCAAATATCTTTTCCTTTCTTTGAAAGACTCATGGTTATGCTCTCGTCACCTGCAGCTTTTCCTCCTTACATGCCCTCGAGTGCTTTTTTATTTCCTGTTTGGTTAGTAGTGGGACATTGCGAGCTCATCCTGTAAATGTGGCAGTTTCTAGGGATGCTTCAAGATGGCTCAATAGCTAAGGCGTTGTGATGATAGTTGGTTTATCGCGAAAGCGCTTCGTTGACGTATTGACAGGTGTTTTATTGTCTGCTTATTTGCCATCAAAAAATGGTATATGTCGGTTTGTTTCCTCTCCGGGTATGCGGGCCGAAATATCCACTTCGTAACATTATGGGTGAACCAAAAAGAGCATTGGGGTATCCGCTTGGGAACGGCCATAGAAACGAATTACTGAAGCACAAGAAATATCTTGTATTTATAAGAGCTCAGTCACCCGCCATCAAAAAGATACGAAACCAGCGCCAAAGTGACTCACATCATTCTGCTTCAACTGGGCAACAAACTTGAATCAACAGTGCTGAATGTAATATACTCAAATTAACGTGTGGTAACTTCGAACAGCAGTCATTTGAATACGACATCAATTCAAAAATAGCCCGAAGAACACAAAAATAAATACGGAAAACAAGATGTAGGTTATGCTTTCGCAACCTATGCCCAATCATGGTATGCTCCTGCAAATGTATGCCACCAGGCGCAATAAAAACGTCCAGAAGGTGGCCGATATCCCTGCTCACGACTCCGTTGAAGCGTAGTACAATGTTTAAAGAACTTTTTGCTCCTTCGCGCATAGGTGGAAACAGGCACATCGGTAATATTTTAGTATGACATAACTACGTTTAAATGATTTTGCATATTGTATTTTATCCACGGAGCCCGTGTAGGTTGAAAGCTATGTTCCGTTCAATTAGTTCCCGTTATTTCGTCCCGTTATTTTTCCGGCTACTTGCCATTATTTCCCGTACTGCACTCGTGCTTCGTGCCGCTGTTATCCCCCTGCCCACAGAAGACAACCGAAAGCTGTAAGTAGTGGGATAACAGTATCATGTATCATATTATAACAATCTTTTTTTCCTACCCAGTTTCTTATTGCACGTAGATGGGCGTTTCAAGGAATTGGCGGTTTTTGACATTTTTTTGTTTCTACGCTCTGTTAGTAGGGCTCGTTGTGCTACATACAGTCATATCGATTCAGTAATATTTGTCACTTTCAGTGTTGAGCTGCCTGAGGTTCATTTTATTTAAGCACTGGTTCCTAAATTTAGGGTGTAAGAAATTACTGTTCGAAGTATCTGCACTGACGTGTCTTTAACCTCGCAGTGGATGGCTCGCAAGATGGTCTGCAGGGACGTCATGCTAGCGGGGGTCTTCAGAAAAGGCGCGACCACTTCGGTATTGCTCCATGGCGTATATGGCAGGCGGTTGCGTTGCGACGAGCTCAGCGTATGGAACGCGAGTCGCAGAATTTGCAGCTTAAACTTTACACACGCGAACGCGCTCTGCTGCCCGCCGGAGTTTCTCTTTGCATCAAATAAGTCGGCCTTCGAGCCAGTCGCCCATCGGTCTCGCTACGACGGAGCTTACGCAACTGTCGGCGCTTGTTAGCATCATGACGCACTACTTTGCTTCATCTATCCTAGACGGCAGCACCATCCGTGTCAATGAAACTTTTTCAGGCGTTTCTCCGGTGTTCGTTGTGCTGGCATCATTTCCATAACAGATATGACGTCTTTCAGATCTTGGTGTACCTGGAAATCCAACAATTTTGAAGAAACCTAAAAAGTCCGAAACCTCTATGAAATACTGGACATCAAAAAACGCATTCTATAGACTCTACTCCCGTATGCGTAGCCTTTCTCGATAATTTCAACTAAAGGCAACTTTCAACAAAGGACCACAAGCATTCTGTGAATAACCGGCCAAAACCCGTTGACGAAGAACTTGTTGTTTTGATTCCGTTGTGCTTTAAAGCTTGAAAACTAATTTAACCTGCTACACATTTCTGTAATTTAACGTACATAAAAAAATGGATGCTGTGTATAGTAATGATATATATTTATACCTTTCATGTGGAGTTAATACGTGCTAAAACACTGCGAACTAGTTAGACGCCGTGTAGGAACACACACACACACACGCACTCACACCGATACAGACACACACAGACACATACACAATGTTTGTGTTTGTCCTACGCGCAGATTCGTTAGCAGTGTTTTATCGCGTATTAGACTCACCAATCACCCCATTGGCCCACTATGTTTCTAACAATAACGTGAACAGATCACCAATAAAATAGTAAATACTTTGCGACAGGTATGCGTTTTTGAGAACCTTCTATTTAAATTTTCTGATCTAACCAGAGGAGCACAGTGCGCAATATTTATTTAAGTGTATCATAATGGTCGCCCAATCAAAACTTTTGGTTGCAAATAGCACTTATTTAAGTAAGAAGTGATGCCAAGCTTCAAATATATTTCTCGCTGTAAAATTTGTTGTAATCAACGCCTTTCGAAAACACCGAACCACCATACAATAAAAATACTTTGGCGTGCGTTTTTATTAGTATTTGTGCTCTAATAGCTTCCCTAACATTGTATGTTCATAAAGCACCCACTTGCTCGTAGTTACGCATGTTTTGTACGTGCATTTGCATAAGAATTCCCTAATTGTAGAGGAAACAGTACAGAGTAGTAATATAGCGTATGAGCGATAAATAAAGTTGGGAAGTAGTTTTTCTTCACAGCAGTTATGTAATTTTTTGGCATTCCACTCTTCGGCGGTAGCAAAACCTATACAGCCCCATTTTTGTTTAAAACAATTACTGATTTGACATGAAATACCAATCGAGGCACAATTCATGTAACTTAGGTTGCATTGCGTTCGAAATAATATATACGAACATCCTAAAACTAAAAAAAATATACAGTAACTTTTATTGTTTTAGGTTGGATGAATTCCTATCAGCTATAATAAGCAGATTCTCAATATTCATGACAACTGTTGGGAAATAAATACCCAGAAGCCATGAAAACCACATGGCCTCATTACCGAACATACAAGGAACGATAGAAGGCACCTAGTTTTATTTCTCAACATATTTTATTACGACGAAACTAGCCGGTCTGTCGAATACTTTTCTTACCTGCAGAAACAGTAGTCAAAACCTTTACTGTAAGGTTGTACCGAGCTGGTGTTGCGGATTTACGAAATTCTGGGAAAGTAAAATTAGCTAAATAGTTTTGCAAGATGTTTTACAACATGGGCTGTTTATCACTTCTTTCAAAATTGTTATGCCATTCACTACTAGAAACTGTAAATTTCCCTAGCTGTCATTTTAGGAGAGCGTCCGAAAATGGAAGTGCAGAAAATATTATAATGAAATAAATAATAGGCTCTGTGACATACATTGAACATTATTCGATATGTTATTTCCTCAAAAAGTAGAAACACCGTAAAAAATTTTTGGTGTCCTACAATACAAGCTACCGATTCTGGGTTTCAATTATATACGACTGATGACGTCGCCGGCTACAAAAGCGAAACAAATGCACGGTGTTTTCCAATTGTGTTTTATTTCGTGTGTTTGATGTGGGTCGTGCAGAAATAGGATGAGAATTATAGCGAAAACGGAGATCTTAGACTAAAAGATACTGCTGTAAGGTAAAAGCGTTCTCAAAGAGGAAGCACTTTTATAGATTTTTATGCTGCTTAGTTCCGTTCACAAAGTTGTGTATCACTATGGATATCGATTATTTTCGGCTGCGAGACGAAGTGTTACCGGATTAATGCATCGGGGCACCAGCCGATCACCACCAGCTGTCTCTGTACCCGGGAATATTAAGAGCAGATAGCATCGCCCAACTTTGCATTGCTTCGCTGACACCTTGATTGCAGTCCCTTTAATCCTTCGCGGGTAAAATAGCGACAAGTAAATAGCAAGCCACCACTCATCTGTTCACATCTTCTACTAACGAGATTCTTGCTGCCAATCTGCAGCATTATTTTCTAGTTTGACATGTGTAGCTAGTTCAAAAGTATAACAGGAAAATACCGCCACTTGCACTGTATTGTCACGGGTGGCTACACATATCCCGAAGATGCAGTTAGGATTCATAAACACAAAAAGTGATCGGTTCTTATGATGAACTACATCCTTAGAAATTCCCGTGAAATATCAAACAAGGCCTGTCCCCTTCATGAATGGTTGACCTTTCTGGGGCTCTTCCGTGTCTTTTGCGCGTACTCTATCAAATCATCTCCGAGTGCCGGTAACCACCCCATGCGCAGCCATTGTATTTATCTATGCTTGCATCACCCACTTTAGTGAAAAACTACAGGCATGTGGGCGCTGGCCGCTACCAATTTGTCACACTTCCTAGGAATTGACCCAGTCCACAACAGTGGGCATGTAAGGCTGTAGTTTTTGCCCTGCGTCTAAACCACCGGAAGGCGAGAACTACTTCTTCAGAATAAAAAACGTAATACAAACATTTTGGATGCTGAATGGTACAAGAGTCTTTTGCGCGTACTCTATCAAATCATCTCCGAGTGCCGGTAACCACCCCATGCGCAGCCATTGTATTTATCTATGCTTGCATCACCCACTTTAGTGAAAAACTACAGGCATGTGGGCGCTGGCCGCTACCAATTTGTCACACTTCCTAGGAATTGACCCAGTCCACAACAGTGGGCATGTAAGGCTGTAGTTTTTGCCCTGCGTCTAAACCACCGGAAGGCGAGAACTACTTCTTCAGAATAAAAAACGTAATACAAACATTTTGGATGCTGAATGGTACAAGAGGCAAAGGTTTGCTGTTTACCTTCCGGATTTAGCTCTATGGTACCAGCACGGAGCCTTCGGTAAAAAAATAAATGACCGAGTGGAGAAAATACCCTAGATGAAATTGGAACAGTTACTAATGGACAACAATTGGAATGAATAAAACTTGTAGAGGGAAATGGCTTTCTCTCAAGTGGATGTTTTCAACATGGGTCCCTCAAAGTAATCCCTGAAAGCGTCACGAAGTTTAGGTTAGAACTTAGCCGACTCAAATTCCGTGAGTTTCATCCAGACACAGGGACAAGTAGTGCATTGTGTTCAAAATAGAGGTTTGGCGCACATTCATTTTAAAAAATAAGAGAAATACATAAAAAGTCAAGTTTTTTCAACCTCGGGAAACTCTCAGTGTACGTGATTTTTAATAGAAAAAAACTGTTTTCTTGCCAAATATAAGCTGTCATAACTGTGTGAAAGCGCTTGTCGAGGCAGTCTTTTGAATTCGGCAAAGGAAATATGCGGATATGGGTAAATTAGCGCAAATCTGTCTACGTTTCTGCTTGAAGAGCCCCTCGGAGGTGTCCGAGGGGCTCTTCTACATGCGATATTGTGACGCTTTCAATAGCCATTCTTATATTCCAAAGAGCGTATTTTATTTATTTCTGACATTACCAGTACGCCTACCGTTTACAAATAAAATCGTGAAAAACTCTGTTGCCTTCAGTTCAGACGTTTCCATTTTGAAGTGCGTTTTTATTGTACTTGATAACAGACGTTTGTACCCGCCAATTTCCTGCAGCCTTTCTAACGCTTTCAGTGTCAGACACAGTCGTCCGAGCAAAACGAAAGATATAGTTCGATTTTTCTGATTTTTTTAAAAACCCTCAATCAGCGTTTTTGTTCCTCAGAAGTGTTAAAGAACAGTTTTTGCTCGTGACCAGCGCTCGCCAGTGGCCACTAATGCTACTGTCCTCGCGACAGCAAAATAAAAGCGGCAATTTCTGGGCGGTATGGAATCAGCTTACACAGCTTCCATCATTTCTATTTGTGGCAGTAAATGCGAATGATATAGAAAAAGCACGGAGCTCTCAGCTATTGAAATTATTTATGACTGCAACTATTTATCTGAAGAAAAAAACGAACTTCTTGACACAAGAAATAGCAAATGTTTGTTAGAATTGATGCTAAATCTTTTGTGTAATGAGTCTATTAGGTACATCAAAACTCATATTTTGTATATCTGCGTTCCGTTTTCAGAACTGGGAGCCACCCCTGCACAAAGCCAAGGTAAGTGCTGGTGGTAGTACAAGTATCTCTCTCGAATATTCTACCTTGTAGAAAGCTTGCTGAAAGTTTAGCGACACAGTTTTTATGGCGTCTTCACTTTCAAAAATGAACAGAGCTGATAACAAGTGCATAAAAATATTATAGAAATTTCATTCAGATTTTTCTCAATTGCGCGCATGTCAGGAGGGCAAGTGTTAAGCAAGCATAATAATTACGATAATCTTTTAGAGTGGTGGCATGAATCGGCGGTAGTACATCTGCCGTGCACAACCCTGTCGCTGCAGCCTTGCCGGCGCTGTAAAACTCCAGCATAATGCGTCATCAGTCTATTACGCCGCGAAATCAAAAATAAAAAGGCCCAAGCGAAGTTTCTTACAATATATTTATTGTACGTGGCTCTGTATTTGTTTCAAAATATTGGCATGTAATGCTCCAGATTGGGGTGACAGGCATAAGGCATATAATAATATTGCGCTAAAACAGTCAAACAAAAATGGGCAATCATATTGTGATATCAGGTGGTATTGTCCCTGCTTTTTTGAAGGAATAAATGTCAGTATTTTACGGGGTAATTTTAGGAGTACACAAGGGATGCTGTGGCAGATGATAACCAGTTAACCATCTACGATGTAGTGACAGATGCCGTGGACACTGTCCGAAACCGCTTGTTGTGTATTTAGGAAATGTGGGTGGATTTGCTGACGGCTCATCCAATTGAAAATGAATGAATCAGCCGCGCGATTTCTGCGGCCAAGGACATAAGCCTTTGGCAATCAATCTCAAAGCATATGTAGGAATACTGCCCGGAGAGCAACAGTGACCTTATCATAGTAAAATCGTGGCAGTTTATGTTGCATCAGAGAAAAGGAAATTGAGATGAAACGTTATCACGCTACAAAACTAACTACGCACTGTTCCAGGGGTGCCCACCAGATGCAGTCGTGTTAACACGGTGACTGGTGACTGAATTATGTTTCTGAAGATGTGGCCTGTGCGATAAAAACGGCAAACTCTCTCCGGACCCAAAATATGCCGGTCTTATCAGAGGATAAAAATTATATACTACGTGCCCAGTTCTGATTCTCATTTCGTTGCTTCGAATAATGGCCACGTAATAGGGCGAGGGAAGTTTCCGGCTAACTAGGGAAACCAGTGCGTCCGTTGTTTGTGCAAACCCAACAGAAAGATTAATGGCACTGTACCCTTGTATCAAATATCATATTGTATTTAGAAGTAGTTTTAACACTACAATCACTATGCCCTGGCCTACTAGAGACAGTAGTTTCACTAGAAGCAGTAGCCTCATTAGAAAGGACAGTCTCATTGGGTTTGATACAATGACAAGGATTTATACCTGGATAACTTCTGCGTGCAGTGTTAAACAGGTATCTTCTGCCTGTCGCTTTATCAAAGCGCTTGGTTGAAAAAAAGTATTTCATTTTACATCAAAGACATGTTTTTCTGTTCTCCACTTCCTGGAGTGTCATGCACCATCCTTTTTTATATTGCTAGAAAAAATAGCGATACCAAATTCAAGCAGTTACTCCATGGTATGGAGTTGCGACTGACTATAAAAAATATACGTTCTAACACGAAACGTTTCTACCAATTAGAACAAAGCCGAGTGACAGTCATTGCGTGTTTACATCAGCCTAATGCACATCTCTCGTGCCCCAGTCCACATAAATAAAAGCATTTGTGAAGTGTCGGAACACATGGATCCCGCAGGCTTTCATGTCTGGGGCTCCTGGGTATATCTGGGATTGCGGTCGTTCCGTTCAGCAGTGAGTGTGTGAGTCAAGCTACTTTATTTAGACGAGCTTCAGGCGCTGATGCTTGCGCGTTCAGCCCGGTGAGGGCCTCCTCTATTCAGGGAAGCCCTAGTCTGCGCTGGCTGCCCTAGCCCTCTCCACCAGGATACGCTCTACTTAGACGTTGAAGCTGCCACCTGGCCCTCCCACTGCTTGTACGTTGGTGGAAGATTTGGGGTAAGGGATGGTATTTTCTGAGACTTCCATACCATGATGTACTGTGTGTAAGGTTAGGGACAGAAATTACACGCAGCGTAGTGTAGGGTGGGGTACATGGCGTTTAGGATAGTGGGATGAGGATAGCAGTTTCAAGTCGGCGAAAGGCTGTCGCCTCTGCTCTGGTTAAATGGGGATGTGGTGGCGGGAAGCGTCGTCATTTCTGGCGGTAATTTGCGAGGGTATTCGTGTAAGTAATAAGAGTACCGGCCTTGGGTGATCGAAGGGGCTTCGTGACTTCGCTTCTTGAGGTGCGGCCGGGTGGGTAGGAACGTGAAAAGCGGGGTGTGCCTCCTCCTTCCCCTCGGAGGACTTGTGTCCAGGGGTCCAGAAGGTGTACATTTCTGGGAGCTGGTGCACACTTTGCAGAATTAAGGCCACGAGTGTTATGCGACCTAGCAGGCAGTTGCGGCAGGCGGCTTGTGAGTTTATCATTATAGTGAGGTAGGCGTTTCAAGTGCTGGCGGCTAGCGAAAAAATACATTTCCTTTTCTACTACGGCAGTCCACTCTTTTGAGAAAAAATTCAAACTATTTCGCTCGACACCACCCATCCTATTCGTGGGTAACTTCGCTTTCATCGGGGAGATCGGACACCTTAGATTGACTTTTTTGAGTTGAATGAAGATGCCTAGCCTGTATTGTTTGTAGTATTAACCCAATGCGACTTCTCTGCAAGATCAGTGCTGAAAAACATGCATTATCAATGCCAGAATTCTCGCTTCGCATTCTGTTTTATTCGTGCGTAACTTGGGTTAAGAGGATATATAGGAGGCTGCTACTAGGTTTCCTACTTCAAATAAGGAGCTTTGGATAGATCGCTTGTAGTAGTAGCATATTTGGCCCTGTTTGCAAGATCACTGCATGAGAAACACACGTTATGAGAGCAAGAATTGTTCTTGTATTGCCAAAACTCACGACGTAACAATATGCGTTGGCGACCTGGATTAGTATACCGAAATATCGTGCGCCACACATGCTTCACTGGAATGGCTGAAAGGGGAAGGTTGGGCTTTTGTTTTGAATGTCAATGCTTCAAGTCTTGGCCAAGCTTCACTCTAGTTTTTTTGGTGAGGGTATCATCAGCTTTTTTTGCCAGAGTATGTGCCTGTTCCTTCCCTTTCAATGTCCGAGTGACGACTGCAACCTTAGAAGCAAGGCAGTGTTGAACATGATCAATGTGTCGCAGTTCTGCGTTTTTTCTTTCTTCGTAGATATTGAGGACTTGCCAAGGGGGCGTGCCAATCGCATGTCGTATGCATCGCCTGCAGATGCTACCCAAGTCGGTTAGGGTAGTCGAAATCGATTTCTTGCCGCCCGGTTGAATATTACGCTAAGCTCTTGAAGCACCTGATGGTGATGATGGTTCCTGTTTACTGTCGCAATGCCACGTAGTAGTAGTAGTAAACTTTATTTGGTGAAAAGGGGTGAGGGAAAAGGGGGAGAGATCAAGGGTGGGATCCAAATTTCAGGACCCCAGAACCTATATGGCTATGCCTGGCCCTACTATGCAGCTCAAGCTGCTGTGCAGGGTCCCAGATGGACAGGGCTTCCTCCCAGGACTTTATTGAGGTTTCGTGGCTATTTTTGTCCCAAGTAATTGGGCGATTCCAGACTGTATGGAATAAATCGGCCTTCTGGTGACACTGCTTACAGTCCTCATTATACTTTTCTGGGAACATAAGTGATAGTCTGGACTTATGCAAATAGGTGTTCGTCTGTATTTTTTAAGATTTCACGCTTCTTCAGCAGTTAGGCTGGGGTAAGGCGTAGGCATTGATCTTCGGTGAAGCCTATTGGATCTTGATTTGTCTGTGCCTTAACAGTAAGCAGGGAGGGCGTAAGAATGTTCCGGGTCTCTGCGGTGTAGGGTAGGCCTCGCAAGAGAATCGGCCGCCTCGTTACCCTCTAGCCCCTGATGGGCGGGAGTCCCGACAAGTGTGTCGTTCTGTTCTAGAATTTTTGGGAGAAGTCTTTCAGCATTCCTTTTGATGATGCCGCAGATGAAGTTCCCTATGAACCTGGTCGAGTATGTGACAATTACTGATTCCTTATTCTTGAATTCAGCCCATCTGATTGCTAGTTAGATGGCAGCAGTTTCTGCTTCTTGAATATTTATTTGGTTGGTAATGATGATATCCAGCATCTTCCGATTTTCAGTGGTAGCTACGGCTGATAAATTGCCTTGCTTGTTTACGGCCGCATCGGTGTAGATTGCGTTTGGATTGTCCTGATACGGTTTTTCTAATGTAGCGAGTTCTTGCCAATCTTCTGGCCTTTTTGTGAGTGGGTTCCATTTTCTTGGGAATTGGAGAGGTCTTGATACAGTGTCTTTCAGCGGGTGTTAAATATACCATCCTATTAATGAAGGCTGCATGAACCTCCTGTCCAGATCTTCCTAGAATTTCTCTGCCCGTTCTGGTTTTGTGGAGGCGTTTTTTCTGGGAATCTAATAGCTTAGTATTGATTTCTCTGAAGGTGTTGTGTACGCCGAGCTTTAGGAATGTTTTGTTGGATGTGTAAATTGGTAGGCTTAGAGTGGCCTTGTGAGCTGGTCTTATTATTGCATCGGCCCTTACATCTTGTTTGTGATCCATCCGGTGGAAGGGAGGCTATATGCAATGCGGCTCATTATGAGGGCTTGAACAAGGTGGAGGGTGTTCTCCTCTCTTATGACCTTCGTAGCTCTTGTAATCCTTCTTACAGCCAGCTGTTTAGCCGTCTTGCCAAGCTTGCTGAGAGTATTTGTAGCTTTATTGTCTTCCTGAATGACCATGCCTACTATTCTTATTGCGGGGCGGAAAGGGATGTTCTGTCTATCCAGTATAATGCTGCCTGGAGGGATGTCATTTCTCGTCGATCTTAGCCTGATGAGTTCACATTTTTAGGAGTGCATTTCAAGCCATTTTTTTATATCGCATCTTGGAGGTCGTTGATTACATCCTTTAGCAGATATAATTTAGATTGCAATGTTCCTCTTTTCGTCCAGATAGTAATGTCGTCGGCATATATGACTTTTCCAATTTTTTCACGTTCTTCCAGTTTCTTAGCAATTTTGATCATTGTTAAGTTTAACAGAAGAGGCGAGATAATTGATCCCTGGGGCGTGCCTCTGTTTGGTGCTTTAAAGGGGTCGGATCGAGTGTTGCCTATGCCGATTGTTCCTGTTCTGTCTGATAGAAAGTTTCTAATGTGATTGTATGTTCTTTCCCCACACTGTCTCATCGGCGGCCTTAAAAATAGACTCGTGCGATACATTGTCGAAGGCAACTTTGAGGTCCAGTGTGAGGCTCATTTGATCTTGGTCGTCATCGTTGTTTATGATATCGTGTTTTAACTGTAGAAAGGCGTCCTGGGTAGACAGTCCAAAATCAATTCGTTGTTAGTAACTTGAAGTTGTGAGCCACTTTGTTGAGTTGGTGACTCGTCTCTCTCCTTCTTGTTTCGGGGTTCGACATGCCCTTAACAATAGCCCATGTTTTGGAGGTGTTCAGAGTGCCTCTAGGCGATTCGCCAAAATCGTTCCAGTTTTGGTTTGCGAGCTTGCTGGCATGATCTCTGGCCCGTTTGTCTAAGTTTCTGATGCGAAGCTTAAGCTTCTTATTGTGTCTTTTGTTCTCCCATCGTTTGTACAGTTCCTGTTTCATGTCCCGCAGACGTCGCTCGCGCGTCAGCTTAAGTATACATAAATTCGGGTGAAGGACACCGATGAACATGAATGCGGGGCGACATCGATGCGTCAAAGCCTAGAAAAGGCGCAGCATTACGTTGTGGATTTAGTCTTGCAGAAAAAAACTGAGAATTGACTGGTGGATATTAAGGAATGTGCGAACAACCCATCCTTCTTCCTCACTATTTTTAGCCCCGATCGGAGTGTGCACACCTTGCGTATGCTTTAAACGCCTGTAACATCGCTTTCTCGCAGGTTCCAACACACTGTTCCTACAGTGATTTGAAATCGGACGGTCTCAGTGGTCACGTTTGCTCCCTGACGCCAGAGCATTTCTGCCTGTTGCTTTTTTTACTGTCCACGAAGCACTTCACTTCAATCATTCCCATTCTATGCGGTGTGGTTCCCTTGCCTGACTTGCACATGCAATTTGAGAACAACGCTTACAAGTGGTGACATGATGCGTGAAGCCACAACTAAGTCATTGCCGAAACTAAGCCATCGGATACATTTTTTGGGCTAGAAATTTTTCCAATTATTATCCTCAATACTTTTATAAGCCGCGAGTGTATCATTGCAATTTTGCTGCTTTAAAAATATCGCTAGATATATTTCGTCGAAATGTAGGGCAGATTCGTAGAATTGTACTATAAATTCATATTTGTGTAGTTAACAGCATATGTACCCTGTTGAAATGCTCGGCCTGAGCTCGAGTGAGTTGGTGTTTTTTGTTTGTTCGTTATTCGCTTCTCGCACTTGCGGCGCAAGTTTCGTAAAGCGCTGTCGCCAAGCGGTCGTCGGCGCTAGTCAAGATTGCGCTGCAGCCTTTGTACTCTTGGTGCCATCGAGCCGCGCTTGTGTTCTCAACCTCATAACACCCTTGGACAACATAAACTTTCTATTCCGCCTAATCAAGCCTGTCACCCTGGTCTGCATGCTGGCTATCTGTCCCTGCGCTTGCGCCGGCAACTGGAAATGCGCAAAACAAGTCGTGGCTGTTTTTATAGCTGCGAAAATTTTAATTTGCTGCAAGCGCCAACAAGGAAAGCAAAAAAAGCCGGCGAGATATAGTTCATTTGTACGCCGTATCACTTGATGTCCATCCTACTCCACAGTAGAGCGGATTAACTTTGTTTTTTTGCCTTCTGCTCTACAATACAGACCAAGATTGGGCAGAGGGGCAGAGGCTATTCAGGTACACGTGTGTCACAAGCCAGAGTGATTGCAAATGAGTTGAGCCTGAGTAGGTGTGAGGCCGAGTGATCCCGATTAAGTTTGAGCCCGATGGAGTTTGATTCCGACGAAGCCTGAGTCCACATAAGACGGCTTGATACCGCTTGTCAGTGCGTGACGCTTAGTCCGTTTTTATGTACGAGAACACAGGAACATCCCGACTGAGCCTGAGTCCACATCAGACGGCTTGATACCGCTTGTTACTGCGTGACGCTTAGTCCATTTTTATGTACGGGAACACTAGCGTTGCCGTGCCGTGCCGCGTGCCGTTTGCCGACGTCAGCAGCCACATGAAACATGTTGTCCACGAGAACGGCGCATTTTCGTTGCCGCAGAGCAAATGGAGCCGAGACCCATTTCTGCCGTGTCGCAGAGCTCAAAGGCCAATGAGCGATAGAGAGTGGAGTGATGTGCTGGTCACGTGCGCGCCAACCTCTTACCGCTTCCCCACCGCCGCATCCGCGGCCGCGTGCCGTCTCGACAAGAATGCATTTCGCCCAAGAGCTGCTCATAAAAGAAGGGGGGAGCTCTCGCTCGTGAGTACTCTTGCAGAACTGGTGTACCACAATGTGGCCTTGAGCGACTACGTGGCGGTATCAGACAGCTGCAGACTGGCAGAGCTGAGCTCGCTTTATGTAGCTATGAACCTAAGTGAACTTTGTCTGGCATGAATATATGTCACAGTTGTTGACAAAGTCTTTTATACCAAAGCCGGAGTAAATTGATCACTTCAATAACAATCATTACAACCATTGCATAGCCGATAGTTATCGTCTGGCTTTCTCTATCCCATGTGAACAGGGTGTTTTCAAGCGAAGATTCAAATACCTGACTTGAATATCCGATGCCTGTAGACTATTCGCCATGGAGTAAAGTCCTTCTAAAAGCACTGTGTTGAGGTGGACGACTCGAATTCACGATGGCATTTACATACATGTTGGCAACGGTTGATGCGTTCAGTTAAAGAGTTCTATGTTAAAGGGACATTGAAGTGATTTGTAAACATTCCGGAATTACTTGCGCACATTGTGGTCAGGAGTTACTAGGCCATGTTTCGACCACTCTGAGTGCGTCTACGCTAACTTATTTATATAAAAAAATGCTGTCCCCCTCTTTGCATCCTCGCCCATTTTCTGCGGCGTTTTCTTTTGATGTCAGGAGGAAATAACTTGGCTGACATACGATTATGGTTGATAATATTCGTGAGGAGTCCTTGCTGTATCGCGTAGGGTGCCTTTGAAATTTCTGTGACTTCCGTATTTTCCCACCATTTAACGGCTACATCATTTCATGGGTTCTAAATATGATATTGAAATATTTGTGACAATGTTATCGT
Organism: Haemaphysalis longicornis; assembly: GCF_048455015.1. Lineage (NCBI taxonomy): Eukaryota > Metazoa > Arthropoda > Arachnida > Ixodida > Ixodidae > Haemaphysalis > Haemaphysalis longicornis. The sequence goes on from NW_027526227.1 coordinate 415,835, forward strand.
TTTCTAACATGAGGACGTGGGATAAACCAAAATTTTATTTGTACAACATGTACTCGGTTTAGAACATTCTCAAAACAGAGTTCATTTTATTTGCTTTAACATAAAGGTCTAACGTCAAGCCATGGTGCCAGCGGCAGCAGCGTGACGCAGGCCCATGAGCGCGCTCACCCGGCGGAGGGCTCGCGCGCCCCTGGCATCGGTAGATAAAGACCCCACGGCGTTCGGAATAAACCGGCCTTGCTACGTGGTCTGGTCGTCTCTGTTTCAACGCCTCCGTGGCATGCGCTCTACAGTTGGTGACCCGGACGTAATATCCCTCCCAGCAAAACTGGGCAGTTTCAGCCGTTCGAGTCGGCTTTGTTCGCCGAGCTCCTTGACCTCCTCGGTACGACTCATTTGCGCACGGGAGCATACCGCCCGCAAACAAATGGACTCGTCGAGCGCTTTCACCGCCAACTTAAGGCTGCGATCACAGCACATGACTGCCCAACACAGTGGGTCCAGCGCTTGCCCGTCACACTTCTGGGCATACGCACCGCCTTCAAAACTGACCTGACGTGTTCTTCGGCTAAACTCGCTTTTGGAACCCAGCTTCGACTACTAGCCGACCGGTTCGAGGCACCGTCTCAAGCATCTTCCACCGCGGACTACGTGAAATCTCTGAGATTGATCCTCGCTCACCTTCGACCGCAGCCTACACGTCAACGAAAACCCAGAGGACCTTATGTGCTTCTGGACCTTGAACAGGCGACACATGTTTTTGTGCGGTGCGGACCCGTGCGCCGCCATTTGCAAACACACTACGTTGGCCCTTTCCCTGTGGTAGAACGACACTCGTCAACATATGTCATCGACATCAATGGCTCTCACGACAACATAGGCCTAGAGCGCCGGAAGCCGGCATACGTCACCACCACCGACGTCAACCCTACGAGTCTTCCCACTGTGATTGCACATCACCGTGACCATCATGTAAGTTGAGTTCATCAGAGCGTCCCACCAGCTCCACTCTTGTGGGGGGGGAGCCCTGTAACGTCAAGCCACAGTGCCAGCGGCAGCAGCGTGACGCAGGCCCACGAGCGCGCTCACCCACCGGAGGGCTCGCGCACCCCTGGCATCGGTAGATAGAGACCCCACGGCGTTAGGAATAAACCGGCCTTGCTACGTGGTCTGGTCGTATCTGTTTCAGCGCCTCCGTGGCATGCGCTTTACAAAGGCATTCAATTGAAGGACGTACACCTTTTATGTACCTTTATTTGCGGCATATACACAGTCTCTACTACAACCACTGGCAATTCAACAAAGACCTTAAACTTGGCAACTCCGCTGAGCTGCAAAAAGCAGGAATAGTTGGGCTGCTGCCCACAAACTATATAACTAATTTAGAATATACTACACGTTCTGGTCCCACATGTATCAAACAAATACCACGCTAAAATACAGAGAAAATAGCACAAACTAGTAAGTAACAATTACTGCTACTTTTATGGCTTTTTTAGCCACACATTTCTGTTCTCTATCTTTAGACAGGATATATATGCAAAACGTCCAGCTGCAGATTTCATTATGAAACAATAAATGAGAGAGCTCAGACAGTCAGTCAGTGAAAAAAGTTCCGCCATGTACCAGGCTGTTTGACCAGTGAACAGGTGATTCACGCAATCCGCAAGCGTTTCGTTAAAACCAGACAGTACCAGCTGGGAGTTTCAGCTAAGGACCCTTTAATTATTTAATATAAACCAGTTCTTTGTAAGTATATACTAACCTCTATAATACCCACAACGGTACGCATTGCAAAACTATTACACGAATTTGACTCGGTTCGTCTTAAACGATCGGATTGATTTTTGAGCTAGCGGGACAACGGTCTAAAAATGTGGCGTTCTCAGTAGACATCTGCGGTGGAAAGAACACTCAAACTGCCGCAATAGCGTCTAAGATATTACTTTTTTCGCCTTCACCTCTACCCTTCTTAAAGGTAAGGTGAACTCCGTACAAACCTGAATGTGTTGCCTCAATATTTTCGCACCCCTTATCCCTTCGTTCTACTGCGGTCACGCGAGGGCGCAACACCGCGCGAATACTTAGGTGCAGCATACATGTTAGTCACATTTGCATTTGCGTTACCATTGCCACTTTTTCTTTCAGCATGAATGCGACACCTTAACTACTATTCCAGGCAGCACAGGACTGTTCGGCCTTACTCAAGCCGGTGTACTTTGGCCGATGATTTTCTGACCGGCCTTTCTCCGGCAACCATGTTCGACCCGTGTCCAAATGTGGGCCTTTTGGCCGTATACGGCCGTACTCCCATCACTGTCCAACGGCCAGTGTCCGTCGGCCAGTCGACCGACTTACGTTCATAGGCAAGATTCCAGCCGTAGGGCTCCGGCCATCCCAAAGCTACCCATGTGCGGCCGAAGTATGGCCACCAGGCCATGGCCGAGATGCGGTCGTCGGACTCCAGCCGGACTAAAGCTGCCGGAAATTCGGCCGTGCTACGGGCATTGTAGTTCAGCCACAGTACGTTAACTGTACTGAGGCCGGTGGACGACCACTGCATGCAGCTCTAGCAGATGACTTAATCGCGCTGTCCAGCAGCACAAACCCACCATTTTGGGTCCACTACACCCACATCAAAGTGAGCCCGCGCGCAACCACCAGCCGTCCAGCCTTCAGCGCAGCCTAGCTTAATTATCAGCGTCAGTTTACACCAAAATTAATTTATTTAACAGTGCTCACAAATGGTCGTCTTTTATTTTCTGTGCCCCTATTTTACTGTCGAATACAGCAAATATTCATTTCTTTGCAGTGCTGGAATAGATGTATTGTCCGGGTCCTGATATCTTCTGTGGGGCGGCTTACCTGTAATAAACAAGGAAGGATTGGGGGGGTGGGGGGGGGGGGTGCTGGAAGACGCGTACTTTAGTGGCTTGAATTTCACAACTATGAAAGTGACGCTTTTAAGCAATTGCTTTTAAGACAATACTTTCATGCTCTGACTAAATCAACAATTTTAACAACTGCTGCTTCACCAGTTTTTTTGTATATAAAACCGGTGTGAATGCCTTTACGAAGCGGTTCGGTACTCCACAAAACACTCAGCAGCATTCAATATAATTTACTTCACACAAAAAGTCTGACCAGTATTTGCCCATTTTTCTTGCAAACAAATTTTCTACTGGATCACATTTTCTGGTGATCTTTCACAGGGCTGATCCTAGAAGAGATCAAAGAAGAACTTTCAGTTTCAATATATTTTTTATGTTGTTTTCATGAGTTACGTGAACATTCCTTAATAGTCCAAAAGAACTTAATTTACTACGTTAAGAAAATTCTAGACGTGTTGCGAATGACGCCCTTCTTGAGATGGCTGCAGTTGTATCCCTCTGTGTTCACGCAAGCAAAGGCGTAAGACAGGAGTTTCATATTTTCGTTCAAACAAATAACTCAGCAATTGTAGTATTCTAATCTTTCCCGTCTTACCATTTAAGTTTACTTTCACGTTCCCTCATCCTAATTTGACAGTTCCAATACCTAATACGAATCGCACGGCCCGATTCTGTATGTTTTCGAGCATATTAACCAACTCTTTGCTGTGGGGATCCCAGAAAACACATGCGTACTCCTACATTGAGCGCACATGAGTGAAGTATGGTTGTTCTTTTAACTTCCATCGAGGTTCGCTGAAATTTTATCTCGGAAAGCCAAAAACACGTGCAGCCGTAACTTTTATATTGTGAACGTGCCTATTTCTCTAACGACTCGTTAAATAAACTCCTTGTTATTTATATTCCCTGGCCGTTCCTAAAGCAGTGTAATTTACTGTGTACGCATTTAATTGGAATGAAGGTTTTCTTGTAAAGTTGCCGTTACACACTTTTTAAGATTCAGTGACTTTTCTGAATCAGCACACCATGATGTTATTAATTTGAATCATGCTGCAAGTATTCGGAATCACGTTCATTCGCTATAGTTCTGTAAATTACACAGTTATTCGCGAACAGTTTTGACAAAGATTTGAGGCCACACAAACAAAGAGGGCCCGAAACTGAGCCTTGGGGATTTCCTGAGGTCGCGGGAACATATCCGGACGAACAACCATTGAGAGTGACCAACTGCTGTCTTTGAGAGATATACTCGGCTGTCGATGCAACAACTGATTCATTCAGTTTATTGACCGCAATGTACTAACAAGAAGGTGATATGAAACACTGTCAAATGCTTTTTTGCCGCGCAAGAAATTGTCAGCTATTTTAAGCTGATCTATTGCTAGAGCCAAATCGAGCGTGAACTCAGTAAGATGCGTTGAGGAAGAAAAACCCGACGAAATCCGTGTTTGCTAGGATGCTGGCGATTATGTTTAACCAAATGAGTCATATCCCACGTGTAGCTAATCTCAATTTTAAACACTGCAACTAAATTAACATCCAGGCTTTGTCATTCACAAGGCTCTGTTGTTATGGCAAATTCAAAATAACACTTGTTTCTACATAGGCAGTCATAAAATCCCATGAAGTAACATAGTGCAGGGCACGAAGTTGAGCCTACCAATGCACGAGCTTAGCCTCTTATACGTTTATCAGAAACAATATAGTGCACATTGTTTTTCGCAGTATAATTGTGAGAAAAATAGCCGGAAACTTGCGTTTTTGCGCGCCCTTGCCTTTCTTTGGTGGGGAGTGCTTGACATGGCGCCGGTTGAGCTCCTGCGTGGTGGCCGCTTGCTCGACACCCTTTAAGGCCACTTATTTTGGTGAACCACCGCCATCTCGGGTCGGACATAGCTGCCGGGTCGATGTCTCCAATGGTCTCCATTTCTTGAGGGGGCGAATAGCCTCGAGCTGATGCGTCGACGAAGCCGACGGGCGAGGCGTTGTAGCGGCTATGACTGGCAAGGCTTAGCTCACCCGTCGGTGTGGCACAGTCTTCTTGCGGTAATAAATGACATTTCGATGGCCTAAACGTTCCCCTGGTAATGTCCAGTGAGTCCTTGCACCTTGCCCGTTCACCTAGAACACTCATTACTGATTGACAAACGTAGTTCGTTCATTTGAAGGTAGAAACACCGATGGGATGAAAAACGTGTCTGCGCCATTCGACTCTCTAACAGCTCTTTCTTCACCCAGGGCAAAACCGGTCCTACATCGGCGGGTCTGCTTCCAAGCCCGTCTGTGCATGAATTCTCGGCGCCCAGACGGCGCCGTTGTTCGCATAATGACGTATAACCTGATACCTTACGAAGGCCGGTCTCCTCTTGAACACCAGTAGCCGAAAATTCTGCGGCCGTTCGCTTGCCGTAATTCGGCCGAGGACCGCTAACCAAATGAAAAACGTACATTCGGACGCCGTAAGTCGGCCGGACTCGTTTATAACACCGGCTGCCCAAAGAAACCGAATATATTGCCGCCGGACGCGCGGTTCATCATTGAACGAGCGGATGCGCGGCAGCCGTGCTACGCCCGGTCTCCTTTCGAACACCAACTGCCGCAAGAATACTGATATCCTGTGGCCGGTCGCTTACCGTACTTCGGCTGAACACCGCTTCCCGAAGGAAACACGAATGCCCTAAAGCCGTACTCTGACCGATTTCCTTCTCAACATCGGCTGCCGAAAGGCAACTGAATATCTGGCAGCCGTGCAGCTGCCGTTGTGCGTCTGAACACGGGCGGCCGGAGAAATACCGAAGCGCTGCTTGCCGAATGTTGGCCGTTCATCGTATGATCAGTGGCTGCCAGAACCTGGATGCTGGCCGGACATGCCAGAAAACGGCCATAGACGGGCCGGTCTTGGGACACACTTTCTGTGCCGCCTGGAATGCAATCTTCCATACCAAGTTATCCATAATCATTGCTGAGGGCGGGTAGACACAGCAAGGAGACATCTACTTACCGTCACTCTGATGTATTGAAGAACCGTTGTTGTCAACTCAGCGATGTCTCACCTCACTCCTATTAGAATATTCTTAGGACCCGTCAGAATTCTGTTGAGCTGAGAATGAATCGCTAGGCGAAAGCCACGTTATTTATTATCAGTGGCACCTTTTAAACACACTTTAAGACGTGTGTTTAAAGTGTCATTTGGGTTTTTGCATCCTTGCTCTCGATTTATTTCTGTCGGGTTATTCGAGGCCAACTTTTCGATAGGACAGTTTAGGCTTTTGCCCTTACAATGGCACGTCTGTGACCGACAAATATAGGCCTTACCTAGGTACCTACTCTCATAAAAATAAGCCATTACACTTTCTGAAGACGGGCCAGCGGGGAAGCTGAGGTGACACAGAATTTTGAACAAAGGCGCGGAATTACGGCTGGCAAAGTCACGCTGCCACTAGCCAATCCTCGAAGTCATTTAATCTCAGTTGACGATATAAAATCGAGGGCTGTAGACGTATCAGTTCATGGTGCAGAATCGGGACACGGCGCCTTTGACATGAGCGTACACATGTTCCGCACAGCTGCACGACGGAACAAAGGAACACTTGGACGCATGGACGGATGATTAGACGGACACATGTGCCGAGGGATGAACGGCGGAAGCAACGAATGGACAAAAGGGCGGACGTACCGACGGACGGACCGGAGAGGAACAATCGTACGGTGGCACGGCCGGCCGGACCAACAGGTGGACAAAAAACGAAGCAGGCACAAACAAGCGAACCAGCGGAGATAGTAAGGCCCCCATCAAAGCATACACACTCCGCCTGAAAATGTTAAATAGACATATGAACGCTGTAAAATGTTTTATTATTTGACCAAAACTTATGCGAAGCACAGGGAGAGCAAGTTCCACGAAAAACGGCGCATTGCGTTGGCGAAGCACAGCTGTACTCGGAATGCAGCCTGAATAGAGGGCATTGCTGAAGATAAAACACATTACTTTGGTATTCCGAAAACACAATGAAACTCCAACAAGAGTTAGTGTAGCGTTGGGCGCAGGCAACCCGCGACTATGACGACGCGCATACGCTATACTACAAGTTATGGTTAAGTGCCACCAAAGCCAAGCAAGCGCTTCATTCGAAACAATAAAACCCATGTTCTTCTCCGGTCTGTGAAGGTGGAAGACGAAGGCAGCTAGTGTGGTAAAAAATTTTGAGCACAGGAAGCGGCAAATAGTCTCCAACCAAGGTAGAAACACATTAACTCGTTGAGAATGTGGGAGCAGGACCTCTAATCACAAATATTTATGTTCCGCCTACTGGGGTATATTTGGAGTCCTGAGCGTCCTGAGATTTGAGCAATGCGACTATTCCTCTAGACCACGAGACGGAAGATGTGAAATGAAACATGCAGAAATGCGCCGTTACAATTTCCTCTCAGGGGCTCGTGTGGCAGAGGTAAATTCCTGCCCTGGGGAGCACCTCCTGTGCTTCCTATCATAACAAAAAAAACAGAAACAAAAAAACTCGCTCCCAAGAACGCCTCGCGCTTCTGAGACTCGCGAGAACTGTTGGCTTTACCGTGATTCTTACATTGAGGATGGACAACAAAGATGCACGGGAACCCAACAATAAGCATCCCCGATGTAAATAAATTGAGGCATGTCTGCTGGCTGAATATCCTTTGTTTCACTATCAGCGCACCCTCGGACCTGAATCCTCTCTGGCATAAACCCGCAGTCCACATCCTGAATTGTATTCAATACATACTTGCATTTGTTTTGAAGCGGTGCTAGTTATCGCGGCCTTGCAAGTTTAGCTTAGAGAAATCTCCAGCGAAAATTGTACTCGACGTGAATGGAGCTAAGAGATCGCGTCATACGAAATGCAAGGATATGAGTACGCAAGGTTAATCCAGTCTGATTCGTGAGACAGCCTGAAATGTCAATTTAGAGCCCTTAGAGTCTAACAAAGGGAGTTTGAGTTCTAAGTCTCTATTAGTTGTCAGCCGATCTGATTCGAAATTAGTTGTAACCCGAGTAAGTTCTGTACCCGAATGGGTTCAGAGTCTGAGTTTAAGTCCATTTCAGTTCTGAGCCCTTCTGAGTCTATGTAAGCCTGGAGCCTGAGTTGACTCAGAACCCGAGTGAGTTCTTAGTCAATTTGACATCTGAGTACATTTTGAATTTTTAATCCTGCTGTGCTTGAGACCGAGTTAACTTTGAGTCCGAAGGAGAACTGGGCTTCTTTTATTTTCGAATCAATGTTGAATTCTCTGCCCGAGTGCTCGCGGTGAGTTAATGTTTTATTTTGCACCCGGTGAGCAATGTTTGATTGAGCGTAGATGAATCACTCAGCAATAAGTCGTAGTTTGATGGAGTGGTGATAAAAATGCGCGAAATTTGAGTGGGGCATTTACACTTTGCGAGACATGATACAAACTAAGATATCTCCACTATGTGAAGTAGTTGATACCCGTTATCCTTATAATCCAAAATGTATACTTGGGGAATGGGCAGTTCACAGATATACTCTTTCAGGGCACTGCTGCTAACGTTTTTCTTTAGGAGCGAGTGTGATTTATCCTACAAAAATGAAACGTGCCATCAAGTAAAAATTTCGTTCATCAGATCCTTGAATGCACATTCAATAGTGCAATGCTTTCAACAGCTGCCCTCTTTTTAGAACAAACATGCTTGATTGTTAACATAGAATAAAATTAGGCCAGTTGCTTTCCAAACAAAATATTGAAAACCTGCATCACCTTCAATGCGGTCGTTTCAAGTATGTAGTTTTTAATCGCTTTTAATAAGAAGTATTTTGTCTGCAGTTGTCGCACTGCAGTATTTCTGCCAGATTCACTCACTCACTGAGGTGTCAGAAGGAAACCAAAAAGAAATGAACATCTTTGCGTTTGACAGGAATCTTCTTTAAAAAGTTTATGCCCTCAGAGGAGTTGGAGAATAATGTGTACCAGAGAGCAGCGCTAGTTATCTGCGACTAGCGCTTGTGTAGTTCTGACTGGAAAAACACCAGTTGCAATTTCTTAGCACTATTTACGCAAGTTATCTTGTTTTTCTATTTGTAGAAATCAATGTAATGAATTAGTAAAAGCACAGGTTTTATTATTTTCAGAAGTAGACTTGGTACTGTAAATATCGAGCCGAAGGAGTAGAATGATGTCTTTGCGATAACGATCAATTTTGACGGAAAGTCAAGGCAATTCGTTTTGTCAAAATATGTCGAGGGACATTACCAGTAGATGTTTGTATCTGCACTAAATTTTCAGTAACGGAAACTACTCTTGCAACCAGCCAACGTAAGTGTCGAGTTTACTAATATTATCCCTTGAGACTACCATTCGCGCTCATCAAATACAGCTCAAAATTTATCGATACCCTTCCTTAATATTAGGTTTCAGAGGGCAGAGAACCATTACATGTATATATTGTGCTAATTTCACGCACATCTTAGTTCGAGTGCGCCATATGTGACGTGTGCATGCTTTATGGAACTTTACAATCATCTGGAGGTTTTAGATGTGGGACTTAACAGTGTTTGTTGTACATCTGCCAATGACGACTCCATTGGCGTTGCATCCACGGCACTGTACCGCCCAAACGTATTGAATCTTCAGTGTATCATAACCAAAAACAAGCGTAGAAAAGATTGTAAAAGTGAGGTTATTGTAAGGTTTTGTTATGGTTAAAAATTATGCCTCATAAATACTTACGTGTGCTACAGCATCAAGGCCTGTATGTATGTAGCAGTTTGACTGCGCATACCATTGTGCGGAATGAGATTCTGATGGCAGTTGCCAATGTCGGTGGTTTTGTTTGTCGATTTAGAACTATTAGTGTTGTGGGTGGTAATTTATTGTCGGTGAACCGCCCACGAGGCTCCCTTTACAGCTGCTCCTCTGACCAAGCAATAACAGACACCTGTGAGCGTGGCAAACAGGAAAAGATGTCGACCATTGCTTTCAAAGATGGAACGCCTTGAATCACACTCCGATGGTCACAAATGCTTAGTAAATTATGTACACCGAACTCTGGTAGTTGCGGTGGTTGCGAAATATAGCTCATGTTTTAGGGCATCTTTCCTTGAGACCGTGTGCGCACAGCACTAGAGATATTAAGTATCAGACAAAACAAAACCGGTAATAATCAGTTTCAAAAATATGTCACGAATCCTTTAATTTTGTATCACTGATTTTCCTTCGTCGATGAATATATTATTGTGTACAAAGAGATGGGTATTGAAGCACAGCTTGTTGCAGTGGATTTAACCCCAGATGAATAGAATGGAAAACAAAGGAGCCAGATAATGTAGTTGTGTTGCATTTGCTCCAATACTGACCTTTATTGTTTCAATTCCCACCAAAGCGTGGCTCGCCAGCTGCCCAAACATTTCCCGGGCACACCCTCAACGGTTTTCTGAGTTGTGTACGTGCTTGTACGTGTTGTAAATGCATCATGCAGGCAGTTCCCGTCGAATTGAACGACGTCGGAATGACTCCGAAGCATTGCTGATACTTCATATAAACTAACACAGCTAAAAACCGGAAGTACCATTGAAAAATTGAGAAAACATGACAACTAAGGCGGTTAGAGGGTAACATACTCTCGGCATGCTCTCAAAACGGTGTACGAGAATCGCCATACACCGTATTCTTGAAGCAGGACGAGGTGTGCGCGTGGTGGGAGCCTAAAATTTCCAAGAGAAAGCGCCGATGCTCATGCATTTCGGGTGAAATATTAATAACTGAGATAATCATTCTTGAAAAGTAGCCCCTAAATTTGTATTTTGTTACCGCTTCTACCAAGCTCGACGGCTGGCAAGGACTTTCAATTTGGCCTTTTTGCCATTCGAATCAAGAGGTGAAACTTGACACGTCTCAAGGCTACCCCAGGGTAAACACCAAAATGCGATTCCCGCTTATTTTCCGCTTCTGATTTTCCCGAACTTCTGGTCTGTGGCGAAGACTCATAGGTTGTGGCTATGCTCAAGGAGTATCTCGCGTAAATATTGCCGACAGTGGGAGTAGAGCATGGTATGTGCTGTTTCGCTGCAACAGTATCATCGAATACTGTTAGCATGAATGCAAATAAAACAATTGTAGTTTCATTTTGTACTTGTAAATTCAGATAAGTGAAATTTTTTTGCCCCTATTGAGAATAATGATTTGTGTTCACTTAAAACAACAGTAGCGAATACATAGGATAAGCTCTTCAGCTGAAATTTTACGGTGACGGTGGTATTGTAAAGACCAACAGAGTTGTGCAAGGCAGATGCAGCCTAGTCTATCAATGGACACTGCTAAATATGGGTTCTAACAGTAGAAAGCCTTTGTTTTCGTTGCATTGTTATAAAACAAAGTAAGCGGCGCTTAACGTTGTGGCAATATGTATTTGAGAATCTCATTTTTAAAGCATGCTAGTACAAGGTTGTTACATGTTTCACACCACTCATAAAGCATTCTTTGGTGTACTTAAGATGCCCTGTCTTATCAAGCAGAAATATATTTTTGCACTTCAATTCATTCATGCGCATAGATGTTCATTTTCAAAACATTTGTAATTTCTACAACATCAGCATTTTCGGGGATATCATAGAGACTGCTTATGTGCTGACACAGAAAAATATATAAAGCTACTAATAAGATTCACATTCGGTGTATAGATGTTTACACGGTTGTTGTTTGCTTTACACCTATTTTTTACTATTAAGTGTCACACCCATTTCGGAAGTCTAGTGTGTGTATTAAAGGGTCTTTCATGGTTAAACCAGATGACTCTCAAGTTGTAACCAAATAAGAAAGTGCTGGTATCCGTATTTTTATTTTATATCAATGTGTTGACTGCAATATTCCCTTTAGTGGCGATGTGCAAACGTAAGAGGACATAAGAAACTCTCGAGTCTGTAGATATAATCTAACATGGGAGACAATAACTTTAAAAAGAACCCCACAGCCACTTTTGGAATCACGATGAGTTTGGAGGAAATCGTGCACTTTTTGGTGTCAATGAACCCAAATGCCATAGCGTCGTATTACCGGTGGCTAAACTAAGGGCCACGACTGCGTTGATGGGGGACCCTTTATATTGCAAAGATAGCCTAGGAGCAGGTACAGAAGCAACGGAGGAAGCGTACTAACGCAGGGGATGTGGGAAGTGCGCTGAACACAATGTTACGCATTAGCTTATGCGAACAATTAGTTGTATTCCGAATGGGTTCTCTTAGGTGCTCATTGCCGCTCTTAAATTTTTCGTTCTAGCATATATAGCCCTGTTTTTGGCCACAGTAATTTTAAATCTATTTGGACACTCTATAACCCACATGAGTTTCAGATTAGGTTCAGAGATCAGACTTTTCGCCACACTTATAAAGAAAAAAGGGCTATTCAAAAAGCCCTGATAAGTGTGGCAAAAAACTCGTCAGGACTAATATTTTATTTCTGGCAACACTTTATATTGTTGTAAAAATGGTTTGGAAATTAAATAATTAAATCAGGCGTTCCTCATCATATAAGCCTTAGGAACGTACACGTAACACGTATTTTTGAATGACGTTAATGTGCCACGTACTTTTAGTGTGTACCACAATATACGATAACCTTTCACAAATATACTATACCCACTTTAAACACCCACAAAAATTTCACTTCGTAGGAAAACGTAAAATATATGCACAATATAGGATCCACCATATTGGAAATGCCTACGCAGCAATTTATTTAAAGTTATTATTGATACTATTGTATTGTTTTTAATATTTATTTACTCTTGAAGCTGTCTTCTCAACAGGACACATTATATGGGCAAAAAATATATTAGAAAACACAAGATAACACACTGGCGAAACTGAATCGAAGAACAGAATCTTTCCAGATGATTGGTTTGAAATCGTAAAAATTGCAGTAATATTTCTATTCATGGCCGATTAGACACTCAAAATTAGGGTCATCTGCTTTCTCACCATGAAATAAAATTTCCTAAAAATGCACCCTTTTTTCTAACCAATGTGAATGTTCCTTTTTACAGTATATTTTGTCAACAGGTCAATTGGATGTGCAGTAGACTGCCATGAATACAATAGCGGAAGTTAACTTTGTATGCCAAATAAAAATAACTGCAAAACTTCCTCCTTATCGCCTCTAAAGTTCAGAACGTATATCTAGCACTTCCGAAAAATTTCAATCCGTTACCGATTTTTTCTTAAAAAAGCCCATTGAACATAAGTTGTGGATTTTTTTGTTGTTTCATTTGCAAATATTGAAAAAAAAATTGGTTTACAAAGTAATGCTTTCATATGCTAAATATACCGTTCTCCTTCCAGCATCTCCACCGTCTTACGCAAAACCTCCAAGTAAGTCTTTTAATTTACAGTGAATATGTCTATATAAGCGGAAAAGCAAACAGCGGGCTTGCTGAAATGGCGAGGTTGTCAACGATAAAATACAACAGAATTACACGTTTTATATTTTCCTGCTGCCTTGTGTCGTTATAAATACTTTGAAAATTATAATTTTGGTTGAAGTTTTATGAAAACATAAAAAGGCATGCATTCGAACTTTTTTCGTCTCCTCAGTGGCTAGTGCACGACCAAAGAGTGGATCTTGCTGACTAAGTCTTTGAATAATGTTTTGGGATTCAGACAAGGCACAACATATTTTTTGTAGTAACCATTCAACATTTTGATAGAAAATCTGGAAACGGTAGCAAAAATGTTTGAAAAAGATAAATTTTTGGTCACATTTTCTAACACAATCTATTTACTCATTTATGTGACATGTGAAATCTAAGGTGCAAGAATTTCTAATACTAAGCTTAGAATTCTTTACAACTGCATAAAGAAACTGTTGCCAATCTTGCAAATTTTGCAAGCAATTCACAATAAAACACGCTGTGTAGAAGGACTTGTTGTTTATGCGGACGTACGAATGTTGAGAATTTGCGCTTTCACGATGCTGTTATTTGCGTTATTCTGCGAAGATACCATATTACAACTAGCAGTAAGCTAGATACACTCGTGCAACCCTAATGTATTACTGTAAAATAGGCTGCACCGCATTTTCAAAAATAATGGGTAGGGTAGTGTTTGCAACATCCTTTTCTGGTACAAACTGCCTGCAACTCAAGCGGATTGAAATTCTTTTTGTAGAAATAAATAACTTAAATTGAGAAAAATGACCCCTGCTGTGAAACCGATATCAGGCTATGTTGAAAAGAGCACTACTTGGAGTTGGAAAGAAATGCGGTAGGCTTTATTAAAATACGCGAAGTCATAAACACTTGAAATGTGACAATCTTTTTCTCGTACGCATGTTGTTGGTAAAACCTACCAATGGAAGCGTAATCACTACTTCGAAAGACCGTTCGCCAACTTGAAGGCAAATCCTGCCCACAGGTTTCTGGGTTTGGCTATGGGAAAATCATTTTTTAGGCTTACCCGACATTTACAAACATCTCCGTACACTTTTATACAAAAAATACAGTTTAGCACCTCAAAAGCGCTTGAACCTGCGGTTGGTAAAGCTAAGGTACCAGGATTGCGACAGAAGGAAGGAAGTAAACTTTATTAAAAAAGGATGGCCCGAAGCCACAGGGGAAGGGCGAGGGCAGGAAGGACGCTAGTAATGTCCAGTCATAGAGAGCGAACAGACGACGCTTCAGGGTGCTGTCAAGGTATCCTTGACGCGTTAAGAGGGCCGAATTCATTCTTCGTATGAGCGTACCCACACCGGGCGGTGTTCTGCGCGAAGCACGGCAAAGCCCGGGCAAGACCAGACAAGGGGCGAAAGTCAGGTTTTGATGTGCCATGGCATGCGTAGCAGAGCACATGGTGGTCCAAGAGAGAACGGGAGGAACTGGGAGCAGATCCGGTCTGTGGAAGTTTTGCGAGGTCTACAGAAGGGGAGTTTCCCACCGAGGTTGACATCGGGGAACCTCTGGGTGGTATGTTGCGTTGTTGGGATTCGTTTTCCGAAGAGTCAAAGTGAATGGGCAGTCCTCGGCACCGTGCAACGAGGTCGGCGGTTATGGCGAAGCCGGAACGGGCCAGGCTGAGAAAAGCATGGGCGCCGCGCGATGACGAATGCACTGGAAGTGAAGGCGCTGACGACTGGAGGTTAAGGCGCCGGACATGTCGGCGACGCTGGCGCTCATCGTCTGGATGGAAGTGGGCTCCGCTGGATTTGATCTCTCCGGGGCGATGGCAGTACGACGAAGATGCCCCGCTCGCCAGCCTATGGGCGCTTTCATTACCGGGATGCCCTCCATGGCCAGGGATCCACCGTACTGTTACGGGCGTGTGGAATGTGTTGTGCAGGGAGCTGCCTGATCAATTAATGCAGTGTGCTTGAGAGTGTTCCCGTGGAATTCCTATAAGGGAACGTAAGGCCTAGGCACAGTCCGTGAAAATGTACACACGGTGGTGCGCACGCTGATTGCATGCCTGCAGAACGGAACGTGCTAGGCCTTGATGAATAGCATGCAGCTCAAGGTTGGTGGTGTCTGGAATGAAGTCGACGGTGTAGGCTGTAACGCTCTGTTCATTACTGTCTGCCGCTACAGCTGCACGTGCCACAGCGGCCGTGCGAGGTTGCCAGAAGGCGTCCACGTACACACGTAATGTCCGCGGATCCGCAGCGTCGGTGGCTGCGATGGTCAGCACCAGTGTGGCAAGTTGCACCGCATAAGTAGCCCGAGCAGTTTTCCGGGATGCTGGTCGCCGCTCTGTAATCAGCATGTCCTCCCATGGGCCAACGTGCGGATGGATGGGCGGCTCATCTAGTAGTCGCTCACCGTCGTGACGTAGGAGGCGGCGTCCCTGCAGTTTGAAGTGGCGAAGGTCGTTGGCGCCTGCTATGCGCGCTGAGATGGTATCCCCAAGCTTGGGAAACCAGCATAAAGGTACAGCTCTTCGACGCGAGTGGAACGTGGCAGGCCAGTAATAGCCCTCAGCGCTTCCCGATACCAGACCTCTAGATCGTGAAGTTGGTCACACATGGCGCCGTAGACTGCTCTAGATACCAGCACTGCCTGTACTGGGCGTCGCGCAATATCTTGCGAAGCACCGCCAAAAGGTCCAGAGATGCGACGTAATAAGTGTAGCAGACGTCGCCACAATGGTTTGAGCTGTCTTAGCCACTCTTGAGCTCCCCCGTTTTCATAAAACGGAACACCCAGTATGCGGATTCAACCATCTGGAGCTGGCTGGAGGGGTTGCCCTGTGAGAGTTAGATGAATACGCTCACTAATAGTGGTCGCCATGCACATCTAAGTAATTTGTTGTTGTTACGGACACCTCCATGCCAGTGGGTATCAAAAGGGCCGTGAATGTGTCCAAAGCATGTTGCATGCACTGTACTGCGGCATCCGTCGTAGGGTGATCGTTAGCTTCCTTCCAGATGGTCACGTCTTCAGCGTAAACCGTGACATGAACCCCTGTCACGGCAGCAACGCCTTTGACTAGCTTTGCTTTTACAATATCGAATAACGTCGGTGACATTATGGCGCCTTGTGGTAACCCGCAGGTGTTTTTAAAATGGTGGGTATTCACACGTCCTGAGCCTATTTGAATTGTCCTGTCTACCAGGAAGGCTGGCCCGAAATTCCTCATCCTTTTGCCCGGGTAAGCTTCGCAAAGTGCTTGCACTACCTTGTGTTGGGAGACTGTGTCGAAAGCTTTGCGAAGGTCTACAGCCACCATGATGTGGGGTTTATGAGGTCGTGTACGCCGGAGTACCCACCGAAGGAGTGGGATGCTGTCATACTTTGCGAGATTGGTTCTGAATCCAGTCTGCGCGGGGTTGAAAAAGAAGGCATCTTCTTCCAAGTAGTAAATTAGCCGGGTAGCGGCCAGTCGTTCAAGTAATTTGCACATTGTCGACGTCAGGAAGATGGGCTGTAGATACGACGTCGTGGATGGATTTTTCCCACCCTTAGGAATGGGTGTGACGACTGCGTGCTTGAAAGATTGTGGCAGATGTCCTTAGGCCCAAATGGAATTCAACAGATGCAGTATGTGGCATTTAGTTTGTTTATCTACATTCCGCAGCATTGACCAAGTCACGCCACCTTTGCAGGCACACTGCGCACGTTCACTTGCTCCAGGGCAGTTATAAATTCAGTAAGAGTGAAGGGCGTCTCAAGGTGGTCGTTTTCGCCTACCGGCTCCGAGAAGTAAATTTTAAGGGGTGGCGTAGAGGATGGCTGCGGAAGAACGTCCTTGCAGCTTCTCGTTCGAAAGCCTCGTGAGTTACTCTGGTGCATAGAAGCACAGCCGGGACTGTAGCCTGCGTGCTCGTGCCACCAGTGATTGCCCGGAACATTTCTCACAACTTCCGAGCTCCGGTTCGGTAAGAAATCAAAGCGCAATGCTCCTCCCAGCGGGTTCTTGCAAGTTGCCTCGTGTGACGCCGTATGCGGGCATTGTGGTGGCGGATGCGCACGAGATCTGAATAACTGCGGCCTCCAGCACAGTTGCGTTCTTGTAAAGTGTCTTGAATCCGCCTCAAGTTTATGAGGTGCGGTCAAGAGCTGGTGTGGCAGGCTCTTTCTGTAAAGTTTGAGTAGCTTCTTTATCTGCCTCAACAATGCGGCTAACCAGGCCATGCGTAGAAGTATCGCCTGTCTGGTGGAATAACTGGGATGGTGTTTCGGCTAGACGTATTCGGAAACGTTATAAATCTGTAAATATGGGTTGCTTCTTACGCCGTGTGACACGAGTAAACGGCTCAGCTGAATCCATAGAGGGCAGTGGTCACTACCCCATGAAGAGGTTTCGCACCACCAGTTTGCTACCGCATTAGTAGTTGCCCATGTCAAATAGGGAATTGTGTCTGATTGACTGCGTCCTGAGCCTAGACGGTTTCCCACTGTTAAATAATTTACCAGTACCAGGTGGCCATCCTCGGCCGCTTTTTCCAGACTGCGACCTCGAACTGATGAGCAGCGGTAGCCCCACTTTGGGCTTAATGAAATAAAAGCACCTCCAAGCACTGCCATGTCATTAGTGTAGAGGCAACGGAGCAGTCGAATCCATTCGAACTCCGCACCTCCAACAGTAGGTTGAACGTAATACGACACCACTAACATCTTTTTAAGGCCCAAGAAAATTCCCACTTCCACCACCTCCTGCTCAACGCTACCAAATTCCATTCTTGGCACTTGCCAGTGGGGAACACCTTGCCTGACGTAAACGGAGACCTGTTGTGTGACTTTCATTAATCCCGATCTCCGAGGAAGGACCCGTTGTATGGCCGGAGCGGCGTACCCCCGGTAACCGCGTATCGCAGGGCCAGTTGCACGCGTCTCTTGCAACAGCATAGCAACCGGCTTGTTCGGCATACCGTGCTGGTGTTCATTTAGTTAATAAGCATTCGCACGTAGGCCGCGATAGTTCCACTGCAGCAGCAGAGGAGTTGGCGTCAAGGTATTGGACATACTGGTGGGGCGGCGCCGTGGTGCCTTCAGACCCCACGCCTTCAGATGGTGCTTCACAGCGGTCTCTTGCAGTGACCTGCCAGAGCGTATGTCTGGTACGCCGGGAGGGTAGGGTAGATATTTGTGGATTACTTTGGTAACAATATCCTCAACATCTTGTTTAGCCAACGGTGTTAGATCCGGGCGACCAGTGGGACGGCGCGACTTAGGGTGGGCGATATTTTTCCGCCGGCGCTCTTCAACCATGCCGAGACACTCGTCCTCCTTATTCTGATATTCGGCAAGGGCCTCCTTGTACTTGCGCTGCAGGACAACAAGCTCGTAATGTAGGGCACGATTGGGGTCGGGTAAAGCTGGTGCAAGGGGCTCATTTCCGCCGGGCGTGGTCACTTTTTCCTCGATAGTTTGGGATTTTTCTGCGCTGCTGTGTTGGAGAACGGCAGAGTACGTCGGCTCATCGCAGTGGCTGAGGCTTTCTGAAGGCAGCTGCTGTAAAAGTCGTGCCGTCCCACAGTCCTTCCTGGTTAGTCATCTGGTCGATGTAGCTGGATTGTTGCGATGTTGGAAGAAGGGGGCACCCTTGAGCGCTGGAAGAAGAGTGGTTGGCTGTTCACCACGCGCCCCTTGGGACAGATAAAACTACATAGCTATATTTATTTAGCCTTTTTATAAGCAAGCCCGCGGAGCTGCGCGCGAAGACACGCAAAAAAGTTATCCACAGACGTCATAATCATCAGCACTATTATGACCCTACTTATTTCTTCATAAACTTTACAATGCATAAATGCGCGGAAGCTAAACCTCGAAACACAGTTGGATTTTTTTAACATCACGATATTGTTGTCCGTGTCCTATATGCTCAAAATGAGCTAACATTAGCCAAACTTTGGTTTGGGTGCACATACTTGAATTACAAACAAATTGCGTCCATCTCCCCACGAGGGGGAATCGAGTAAATGCGTCGCGTAGGGGGTGGGTGTATTGCGTTAACGTTAGTGTTTGGGTGGTGGTGGTGGGGTGGTAATAAATGTGTTAACTAATATTGCTTATTACTCTTATTATTTATTATTTCTTTCATATATTAATTATTACGTTCGTGATTTTGCGACTCGATTCCCCCCTCGTGGAGAGATGGGCCCAATTGTTTTTTTTTGTGACGCAAGAAGTGAAGGCAAGGAGTAGGTTGTTGTAAGTCGTTTTTATTTATTTGTGGCGGTTGTCGTTGTATTGGACACTGAGAACGACGGCTTTGCGGCAGCCAAACTGTACTGTTAAGGGGTCTTTAGGCAGTGGTCGTTCGTTGCAGCAACTGGTGAAGACGAGATCGATGCAACTGCTGTCGTGTATCAGCAGCTTCTTGACGTAGTTTAAATGAGTCAAGGATATAAGGCGCCTTCGTAGTCTTTGATTCTGTGTCGCTTTTGTGGCGCAGTGGGAAGAGCACCATGTACCTCGCGTTCCGCCCATAGGGTCGTGGGTGTCGAAACCAGGCGCCGATAACTATTATTTTTTTATAGTGTAGGGGGAGGGGTGCGGACGGACAACAACGCTGCACCTGTTGTTGAGAGCAAGGAGGGTACGGGGGAGAGACGCGCACCTGCGCTTCGCCCCGACGCGCATGCGCAGTGAGTGTGTGGACGCCGCCGCCGACGGTGGAGGGACATCCTGCGACTAAGAAACGCTCCGCGTTTTAAGCAACCGAGGCTTACTACATTGCTTCCAAATTAGACGCGACAGAGGTCGCGTAAGAATAACACCTAAAACAGAAAATAACGAACCTATTCGTTCAAATCACTATTTCCGTCTGAGAAAGAATGAGGTGGTGTGCGCAGTGAAGTGAAGCAAATGCTTGGGGATATTGGGGCATAATTATTGTTGAGGCGCTTGGCATGTTCGGTTGAGATTTTGGAAAACGGATGGTGTACAATGGCGTTTACAACCACGGCACCACGAGAGTTTTGCGTGGGTCCGTGCGCCCACCAAGTTTTCAAGCGAAGCTGGTTTAGGCTCGTTTTTTTCTTCTCAGTAAAGAATTTCTCAAGTTTATATTAGTCCACAATGAGTGGTATGCCTTGAGGTTACACTAACGAACGCAGGTCTCTATATATCATAACCATGGAACCGAAAAGTGACTCTGTGTAGCCACAACCAAGAAATTTTCCTCCCCGCACCGTAGACTGTAGGTCGGCTGGGTGAGCGGATATATAGGCGGCATATGGTCCGAAGAAACCGTAGTTCTTGCGTTTAACATGTTCTCTGGAGTTCAAGCTTGCGGCATCTTCGAATGTTTCTCCTCAAGTGTGGTGTTTGTCGGCGCAGTGCCTGTGCTTGCCGTTTTATAACATGTGCTACTATACCCGGCAGAGCAAAAACCCTCTCTAGATATTTAAAATATAACACACGGTGTTTAAAAAAAACACAGGTATTTACAAAATAATACAATAGGCAAATGACGTTTTACTTCGCATCTAAATGAAGAAATAATCGCGTTATGTTGATTCCAACAACACAAGCGTGTGTTGCGCCATTTTTTCTCATCGCATCTGAAATGTCATCACTTGGACGTTTATATCAATGAGCAGGATGAGAAAAATACTTTTATGGTTGATTGGCGGACCTTTGTGTATGTTTAGGATTGCATCTCTCGTCGTCTTAAACTGCGGGCTCCACACGAGATCTTTCCTTTTCTCGCTAGAGCAGTCTCCAAAGCAGCATTTCTAACCCCTTCTTATCCACGGCGACATTCCATGTCAGCGATCTAAACGTTTCAGTTGATGCGTTCAGACGACTGAGTAGCCTTGTTCGATAAATGTCTTTGTTCAACCGGCCACGGCTGGCCGACTACGCTATAATTTTATTTCGTCCCCCTCTCCGCCCGGACACGGTGTATTCTTCACATTAAGCTGCACAAACTGTCGCAGAACACGAAGAAACCGTGAAGGCACCGGCCACGGTGCACCGCGCTTCCTTCTGTGTCTATGGCAACAGATTCAGGCTCCTGATATGTCTTCCTACATAGTTTCAGTGCATTTTATTGTGCTCTTATATCGCGCTTCCCTGCAGAAAAAGACTGAAAATATTACACCGCCGCCATTACCTTAGCTACAGGCATTAGGTATTGTTCATGCTTCAAAATATGCCTTTTAACACTGGATAGGCAGGACAAATGACAGCTTCTACCATTTTGTTTGTACGTAGCTCCAGAAGCCGTAGAAAGGCTCAACGATGCCTTGTTTACCAACCCTACATTAATAACGTGCTGTGTATATTGATGTATTGTGTTTGCAGAAACTTTGTAGAAAAAAGTGGAAATACTCTTATTGGTTCTTTGGTCAGTAGATTGTGCATTACTCATTTCTAGGCTGTATAAGTCACAATTTTGGTAAAGAAGCTTTGCATTCAAGGCCACATTTTTGCCCCCGTGGATTGCCGGCACACCTTGACAAAAACTTGGTCAGAGCAAAATTTCTCACACACTCTTTTAGAAAATCCGTGTGGGGCTATTTGTAATGTTTTGGCATTAGTGACCTCCTCCAAGTTTTTTTCAGGTTCCGTCATTTGGCAGCCTCGCATGCGAGACAAGGCTAGTCTGTGGGAACCAAAAAGCAGCAACCTCATTTTAGGCGGCGCAAGCAATTCGTGAAGCAACGCCGGTGTAAGCTCATTTTAGCGCGGACACTAAACCAATCCCTTAAATGCATAAAAGTGATGGTTCCAATTGTCAAAAAAAGATGGCGCTGGATAAGTGCGAGTTTGTGCGAAGAGTATACTGTCGTGTACGGTGAAATCAGTTAGCTCCATCAAACGTGTGTCCCCAGGGAATATAAAAGATTTATATGCTGCCTGAACGTGTAAACCGCCTATTCTATTTTATCTCACTGCTCACTCTCATCAAGTAGCGAATTGAATATATGTACGATTCTGGTTACTTCATACTCTGTAGGTAGGTTCTTCAAGAGTTTAGCTATATATTAAACCGGGCGGGAACAGTTTGATATCGGCACCCCTAACGTACTTTGGTAGCAGCTGCAGGCGATACTTAGGACATGTGATTGGCATGAGCCTTTGGAAAGTCTGAAATATCTTTGAAGAAGGAAGAAACGCAGAACTGTGACATCTTCATCATTTTTATTATCATAATCGTCATCGTCGTCATCCTCATCAGCCTCTCAACGTCCACTGCAGGGCAAAGGCCCATAGATCTTCACTTATGCCAGTCCCATTCTAACTGCGACCAATTTATCCCCGCTAACATGTGGATATCTTCTGTCCATCTACTTTGTGAAACGCCGTGCTATGCTTGCCTTCTATAGGGATCCATTCTGTTACCAATAATGAGCAACGCGTATCTCTCCTTCGCATTACATGCCCTGGAAACAACCATTTCTTCTTAATTTCTACTAACATATCTTCAACACGCGTTTGTGTTCTGACCCACTCCACTCTCTTTTTGTGCCCTAAAGTTACACTTATCAACTCCCGTTACATTGCTCGCTGCGGCATCCTTAATTTAACTAGAACCTTTTCAGTGAGCCTCCAAGTTTCTGCACGGCTTGTGAGTACCGGTAAGATAAAGCTGTCACGCACTTTCTTCTTCTGGGCAATGGCTACCTGCAGGAGAATGCCTACCGAATGCACTGTACCCAATTCTTTTCTTCTCCTTATCTCTGTCTCAAGGTTGAGATCGGGGCTCACTACTTGGCCTACGTAGATGTATTCACTTTCCACATCTAGGGCCTCGCAAGCTATATCCGACCGCTGTGCTCTCCCGAAATTAAAGCATGAGTTTAGTTTTCTGTATGGTAATTTTCCGGCCCACGGTTCTACTGTGCTTGTAAAGTGTGGTAATCATTCTTTGTAATTTGTCCGCCGAGTTACTTAGCAATGTAACGTCATCAGGAAATCCAACGTTAGTGAGGCCCACTAACCCTTACGCCCACCTGTTCCCGATCCAATGTTCTGAAACATCTTTTAAAAATTACGCGAGTAACATTGAGCGACTGTTCCCAATGCAATGTTCAGAATACCTCTTCTAAATATTCTGTGACTAACATTGGGAGATTGTTTCTCCTTGTCTGACGCACTTTCTCGTAGAAAGTTTACTGTTTTCCTTATGGAGGACGATGGTAGCCTTGTACCCACTGTACATATCCTCAAGTGTTTTTTACGCGATGCTCGTCTACACCCTGATTTCGGAATCCCAATTGGTTGAGTAAACTAAGGGTTTTTTTTCTATCATGTAATTGATCGTGTAATATCGTCCGTCGGCGAATAGCCTTTAACAAAGCCTGCTTGTTCATTATGGTGGCCTAAATCTGAGGTAGGAGAAATTCTGACACCGATTGCCTTGTAGATTGAAGTACCTTGTAGACGATAGACAATGAGAAGATGGGACTGTAATTTTTGAAGTCCTTTATGTCACATCACTATATTTAGTATGATTTTCGTGTTCTTTCAAGATTCCAGTACACTCGCGGTCATGACGTATTGCGTACACACCTACCGATTCCTCATATTAGTCCCCTTACTGACTCCCTAAAAGGACGCTAGAAAGGTTTTTCACACTTTTAAAAAGCTGTACTTCAACTTCGCAAAACCGTTACGAAGACTGGAGAGAGACGACACGAGAAAGAGCGCAATTTCAACAAACTGTATTAAGAAGAAATCACCAAGATATACCGCCCACTCTCTCTAATACACACTGATCTAATCAACATGATGATGGTTGGTGTTTAATGGCGCAAGGCCGACGAGGGCAAAGAGTGCCGAAGAAGTTATTTAATAAAAGAAGTTATTACCAGAAAAGGTAGGTATAAAACGTGTAAACTGGATATAGTAAGATCAATAAAGATAATGGTGATGGCTGGTGTATAGGGCCAGATTTGATTACGCATAATAGGAAATGAGGTTTAAAAACTTAACATCTGACAAATATTCATACACGCGTTTCACAGAAACCATGGCATCGTCACCCAGAAACAACAATGGGTGTAGGGGAATATGTTGTCTGTAGAGTTCTCTGACGTGTTTGTGTCGTGTTGTGTCAAGTGCCTTGCATTGTATGCGTATGTGGACTACGGGTAGGCCCTCCCCACACCCGCCACACAGGGGTCTTGGAGATCCCGTGAGCAGGTGCGAGTATGGCCTATCCGTAACCTAGCTAAGGTAACGTCAATGTGCCTGTTGTGTGAGTCAGTAGTGTATTGTCCCAAGTTTGGTTTTATTACGTGTAGTTTGTTGTCTGTCTGTTCGCTACAGTCAGCGTGCCAAGTTTTATGAAGTTGTTGTCTAATGTGTGGCTTGAGGTCTGTGTAAGGTAGTGTTGCCATGTCTACTGTGTTTCGGAGTGCAGCATTGGCGGCCATTTCATCCGCCGCTTCATTACCGCCAATTCCAGAGTGGCTTGGCACCCATCACACAGTCACCCCAAGGTTTGAGGAATAAGCTATCAAAATTGTTTCGAAGACAAGATTAATGACATGGTTTTTTGATGACTTTCCGGATGATAATGCAAGGACGACGCTGAGCGAATCTGTATAAATGATGGATGTAGGAATATGATGTTCAACTATGTGACTTACAGCCAGAAATATGCCATGTGCTTCTGCCGTACAAATAATTGTCTTTACATTCAATGTTCTACATGCTTCGAAATTGGGACCATGCGCAGCACAAGACACTGCAGTGAGCGTTTTAGATGCATCACTGAAAAACTCTGCAGCCCTGTATTTATTCTGCAGATGCATGAAATGCTGCAAAATCCCACTTGTTGGTGTCCTGTTCTTATTGTATTGTACGAAAGACAAGTCACATGCCACAAGACAAAGATGCCATGGTGCTAGAAGATCAGTGTGAGATGATTTGAATGTGTCTAAGAAAGAGACCTCATGAATAGTCACGTCGTCCCTCACTCTCTGCGAGAAGGGAACGGAAATTGATGGGCGGTTTAAAAAGAGTTTAGTTGTGGACGTATCATTGAAAACCGGTTTAAAAGCATGGTTATTCATTGATGAGATTTTGGAGGCATATAGCAGGTCAACATAGGTTCGCTGGTACACTAAGTTCCATTTGTAGCACTCTGCATAAAGACTGTGGACAGGACTGGTACGGAATGCCCCACAAGACAGGCGAAGCCCCAAGTGAAGCACTGGGACGAGCATTTTAAGTGCTGTTATTATGGCTGACCAATACACAACACTTCCGTAGTCCAACCGTGACCCTACCAACGCGGCATAAAGTCGAAGCAGGAGTTGTTTGTCTGCACCGTGGATTGGTGAGACAGGACTTTTAGAATACTCATTTCTCGTCAAACACCACGCCCAAAAACTTGTGTTCTTTTTTTACTGGAATTCAATCACCAAAGAGTTTTACGTCGGGATCGGGCAGGATGCCCCGCCTTTTTGAGAATACAAAGCAGGTACTTTTAGAAGGATTAAGTTTAAATCCATTTTCATTTGCGCAGCGAGAAAGTTTGTTTACCCCAAGCTGGACCTGACGTTCACAAATGGATATGTTACATGATTTGAAAGATATTTGAACGTCATCTACATACATCAAGCAGGATATGGTTGGTGGCAGTGCCTTTCGGAGAGAGTTTATCTTAACTATGAACAAGGTGCAGCTGAATACGCCACTTTGAGGCACGCCATTCTCCTGGACGTGAACGTTTGAAAGTGCCGAACCGACTCTGACACGAAATGTTCGTTCAGACAGGTAACTTCAAAGTGTGTTCAGCATGTTACCTGTTACACCAAAGAGTTTTAGGTCTGCAAGAATGCCATAACGCCATGCCGTATCATAAGCTTTCTCGATATCAAAAAATACGGTCATGCAGTACTGTTTGTGTATAAAGGCATCCTTAATGTAGGATTCCACGGCAACTAATTGATAGTTTGTGGATCGCCCTGCCCGGAAGCCTGCCTGGCAGCTCTCGAGAAGACCATTGTACTCAAGAAAGTACACGAGCCTACGGTTTATCATCTTTTTGAAGAGCTTGCACAGGCAGCTCCTCAAGGCTTTAGGACGGTAGCTTGAGGGGGACGACGGGTCCTTTCGCTCCTTCAAGAAAGCCACTACTATGGCCTCCCTCCAAGAGCGAGGAATGTGCCCCGAATGCCAAATCTGGGTATATAGGTGGAGGAGTGTGAGAAAAGTGTCTGAGTGTAGGTGGTGTATCATTGTATAGGTGATGTTGTCTGTTCCTGGAGCTGAGGGTTTACAAGTGCTCAGGACGGCCCTCAGCTCCTGAAGTGAAATTTCCGAGTTATAACAGGAGGTTGACTTATCATTATCAACTAAAGACTTCTTTTCAGCCAATTGTTTGTGTTTCATGAAAGTGCTAGTGTAGTGTTCTGAACTGGACACGTGTTGGAAGTGTTGTGCGAGTGTGTCAGCCTGGTCTTCCAGTGTGTCCCCTATTGTACTGACCAGGCGTAGACTGTGTGTCTGTTGTCCTTTGTGTTTGCGTATACGTGTCCATACCTTGGGTGTGTCTGCGTATGAGTTTATATATGTTATGAATGAGCACCAACTATCTCTTTTTGCCTCACGGCGCACACGTTTTCCTAACGCCTTGGCCCGTATGAACAAGAGGAGGTTTCCCGATGTGGGGTACCGAAGAAGGATACCCCAAGCCTTATTCTGGCCTCTCGCCCCCGCCTACAGTCCTCATTCTTCCACGGCCTCCGCTGGTTGCGCGGGGCACCAGAGGCGTGGGGAATGGACTTTTCGGCGGCGTCGAGGATGTGCGCCGTGAGGAGTTCGGTAGCGTCTTCAACGTGTAGGTATCCTATGGATGTGTGGTGTAGTTTGGATGTGTCTGTAAATGTATTCCAGTTAGCTCGTGCTTCATTGAACCTATTATGGGACGATGGACTGCATGGGCCTTTACCTATGTATGGTAGTGAGGTGGGGAAGCAGTCACTGCCATATGGGTCAGTGCCCACACCCCACTCGAGAAGAGGAAAGAGAACTGCAAAGCCAATAGCCAAGTCAAGATATGAGTATGTGTTGTGTCCTATGTTAAGGTATGTAGGCTGTTTATTGTTGAAAAGGCATGCTCCAGAGGATGTAAAAAACCTCTCTATCAGGCGACCCCGGGCATCCATACGAGAAGAGCCCTATATAGAATTGTGAGCATTAAGGTCGCCTGTTAAGATGTATGGTTCGGGCAGCTGGTCAACCAACGCCTCAAAGTCAGAGCTCGAAAGTGGAAGATCAGAAAGAATATATATGGAGCATACCGTTATCAATCTAATAAATATAATTGTTTGAATTGCTACAGCCTCGAGGGCAGTGTTCAGAGTGACAGGGTGGCAGGCTAAGGATTACCGGACAGTTATGGCCACACCGTAACAAGAGTTCGTGCATCCACCACCGGTCCTTTCTGTATATCAAGTACCTGTTCATGAAATTTGCGTTTTTAGAATTCAAATGCGTTTCCTGAACACACATTACACTAAGCTGATAAGCATGCAGTATTTCGTATACATCGTCAAGATTGTTCAGAAGGCATCTACAGTTGCATTGTATTATGTTTTCTCTTCCCATTATGATGTGTTCGGAGGTACTAAAGTGTGACTATTTATGTAGGGTCTTTCGGTGCTTGGACTCTTGGAAGGGGTTTTCTGGCCTTCTCTACTGACCTGGACGTTGCAGCCCGTTCCTTCCGCTGCGATGAAAGCCGGAAGGGCTCGACGTCCATGTCGTCATCTGGAGGCAAGGGGGTGCCCAGCGGACTGGGCCCCCTTGACGTGGTACCCTTTCGGGTGTTCTTTGCCTGTGCTGCCAGTGCCGAAGGTGTGGGGAGCACCACAGATGGCACAGGCAGTGAAGCGTGGGAGGGGGTCGCTGCGACTGTCTCCGTCTCCATCTCCGTACCTTGCGTGTGCTTTAGCCCGATGCAGAGGAAGCAGTGGATGCAGCGGCATCCCCAACAGACGTTGTTGCCCCCACATCCGCTGCTGGGTGAACGAGCAGTGCAGAGTCTGGTTGCGCTGCCTGGGGCAACCCTGGGGGGGCGGAGGCGGGACCAAGTCCGACTCGCGTTAATGGGTCCCCGCCGAAACCAGACGCCACACCGCCCCCCGGCGAGCTGCGTCGGCGTACCTGCCCAGAGGGAAGGAGGCGAACCTCTTTCGCGGCTCGGGGAAGGTGATGTTCTCGTTTACTTTCAAGGCAATAATCTGTTTCTCTTGTTTAAACTTCTCACAACTTCTGGAATAGGCAGCATGCGGTCGCTGGCAGTTCGGACAAGTGAAGTGCTCAGATTCACAATTATCGGTTGGATGATCTTGTGCTGCACATTTGGCGCACGTCAGTTTCCCACGACAAGAGTATGTGCCGTGGCGAAACCGCTGACACTTATAACTCAGGAAGTGTTGAGTGGGCAAACGTCAAGATGATGTGTTTGGTATGTATGATTTGATCGTTTCGACGTATGGTTATTTGCCTCACTGCCGTCACGCCCTGATCATGAAGGCCCTCGAGCAGATTGGCTTCAGTTTCACTTATAAGATCTGGATCAGAGATCACGCCTTGGCAGCTATTAAGGCTGCGATGAGGCGTGATCTTGATGTCAACATTGACCATGCGCGTTTGTGAAAGGAGGTTTGCGGACCGCTGTTTGTTGTCTACCTCAATCAAAAGTTTTCCCGTTTTCAGTTTCTTAGCCTTGTGCGACTTTCCGAGAAGGCTTTCAAGATACTTGGAGAAAAAAAAACACGGACTGGGAAGTGATTGGGTTTGTCTTATCAAGAGATTCCATGATCAGAAAGCGCGAGAAATTATCAGGCTTTGGGAGCGAGATTGATTGCAACGGAGGAAAAAAAACTTCGGGCGCGGCCCCTTTTCTGGTGCAGATCACGATTGAGGGGGGGGGGGGTTGGAAAATGCCATACGATACATTGGAAAGCAGGGAGACGGGGGTACTTTCTCCTTTGACCTTACCCTGGTAGTCAAAGAGCTCCCGGAGCTCCCTGCCTGGTAGACAGGCAGGGAGCCCATCGGCCGGAGCTTGACCAAGGCTCCAACGGCCACCGTTCACGGCTTCTAACCCTTCACCTTTCAACTTCTAGCCACAGTAGGCAACAATTTAAGTATGGGGGCTCGGGGTGAGTGTGAGTGGGGGTGAGTGTCGCCACTCAACGTCACCAAGATTACTCAAGGTGCCCCGTGCGGGGATTGATATAATCAACAAGGAAGAAACACCTCATCCCCTCTGTGCATTACTACACTCTTACGGCACCACCACCACCACCAGCCTATCTACGCCCACTGCAGGGCAAAGGCCTCTCCCATTATTCTCCAATTATCTCGGTCCTGTGCCAACTGTGACCAATTTATCCCCGCAAACTTCTTTATCTCATCTGCCAATCTAACTTTCTGCCGCCCCCTGCAAAGCTTGCCTTCTCTAGGGATCCACTCTGTTACCCTTATTGACCAGCGGTTATCTTGCCTTCGCAATACATGTCCTGCCCACGTCCATTTCTTCTTCTTAATTTCTACTAATATGTCTTTAACACCGGTTTACTCCCTGACCCACTCCGCTCTCTTCCTGTCCCTTAATGTTACACCTATCATTTTCCGCTCCATTGCCCGCTGAGTCGTTCTCAATTTAAGTTGAACCCTCTTAGTGAGCCTCCAAGTTTCTGCCCAGTAGGTGAGTACCGGTAGGATGCAGCTGTCATACACTTTCTTCTCCAGCGACAATGGTAGGCTGCTATTCATTATCTGAGAATGTCTGCCATATGCACCCCACCCCATTCTGATCCTTCCAATTATCTCTGCCTCATGGTTTGGATCTGGGGTCACAACTTGGCCTAAGTAAATATATTCGCTTACCACTTCCACTGCCTCGCCACCTATGTCAAACCGCTGTGCTGTCCCGAGGTTATTGATCATTACTTTAGTTTTCTGCATATTAATTTTCAGTCCCACGGTTCTACTCTGTTCGCCCAGTGCGGAAAGCATGCTTTGCAATTCGTCCCCCGAGTTACTTAGCAAGGCAACGTCATCAGCAAATCTGAGGTTACTGAGGTATTCTCCATTAACCCTTACTCCCACCTGTTCCCAATCCGACGTTCTCAATACTTCTTGTAAACATGCTGTGAATAGCATTGGAGAGATTGTGTCTCCTTGTCTGACACCCTTTCTTATAGGTATTTTACTGCTCTCCCTATGGAGGATGATCGTAGCTGTAGACCCATTGTAGATATCCTCTAGTATTCTTACATAATGCTCATCTACCCCCTGGTTCCGTAATGCCTGAATGACTGCTAGGGTTTCGACCGAGTCAAATGCTTTCTCATAATCTATGAAGGCTATATATAAAGGTTCAGTATACTCAGTGCACTTCTCTATCACCTGATTGATCGTGTGAATATGGTCCATTGTTGAATAACCTTTCCGGAACCCTGCTTGTTCTTTAGGTTGACTGAAATCTAAGGTTGCAGAAATTCGGTGAGCGATTACCATGGTAAATACCTTGTAAATACGGCACGTGCCACTGCAATTGCGGTTTCACGATAAACTGTTGTCTTGCCTAAAGAACTAGGTCTCCTTTTCCGTAAGTGCAAGGGAGAGACTGCTTACACATCAGTAAACAGCACTTGCTATTTCCTTGGCCTCAATGGTCTCGCGGGTCGTTTGGTTCCTTTTTATAGCTAAATAGAACACTTATCAAACAGGCGGGTATCTGTGCAACCCCTACAGCGGATAGCCAAATGGCCTGATTTGGCATTTTTTACATTGTTGGCATGTTCGTGCCGGTGAATATTGATACACCTCCCCGTTTGCCCCACGTATATCTTTTTGCATACATACACCACTAACGTAGTGCCGTCAACAAACCTAACCCTGCGCTTGATTTCACAAGGTGCTTTTTTGTCTTTACAGTACCTATTTTTGCATAGGTATCCAAGCTTCAGGGTTGCGGAAAACACGACATTGACGTTAGTTGTGGCTCCATTCTTTTTTAACCTGTGCGATAATTCCTGCTTTTATGGAATGACTCCATACTTTTGTTTTTGCTGTTTTTTTTACACAGTCCCGCTCACGCAGATCCTTCTTTGATTCTTTGGTAGCTATGGTAGTTGTTGAGCAATCGCTACAAATGAGTTGTTAGGTGTTTCGTGCAGGAATGCCATTCAAAAATTTCTCACGCAATTGCGATAGAAACGCTTAGCCGTCCCTGCGACTATAAACCATGATATATGACAATCTTGTAGCGAACAACTGAGCGGTGGTGACTGGGCCTAACTGGTATGCTGGCCAGAGTAAATTAAATGTAGAATAAGATAATAAATGTCGGCAGGTGTCGCGAGCATCAATGGCGGAAAGTGTTATAAAGAAAGCCAGCTAGTTTCTTGATGGCCCCTCTACATCGCGCAACACTTTGGACAAAGGTCGATTGGTTATTTTATTTTATGACACATGAGCAGTAGAAGCTGTAAAACGTCTCAGAGGCGATCGGGACAGAGCCTTTGCTAGAAAGAGGGACAATGTTTCTAATTTTGTAGGCCAACCTGATGCTAAAACAAGCGTTCGGCAGGTTCTCATTAAAGCCACCGAAGTATCTTAGCGTCGTAGCTCCTCATAGGCAAGAACTTAGTGTGACATCCTAGAAAGAGAAAACTGCGTAGCATTTGCAAACTAAAGGATAATTGCAAACATAAAAAATAAGTGTAAATAAAAAACAAAATTATCGCGCTTCAATGGGAATGTTCAGCACCAGGCACCAAATGCCTTTGATATCACGCAAAACTCGCTTAGAATACTTGACAACAGGAAATGACGTAGAATACCACCTTCAGGTGAAGGCAGTAGCACGACGTAGAACAACTCATCAGATATCGTACTTCACCCGCAATCGGTTATGCGTTGCCCACGAAGCCGCTTTATGCAGGGTGCTGCATACTAGAACCATGTCGGGAGAACTGCTAAATTTTATACCGCTTTTCCTCCAACTTTATTGAATAATTCTACGATTTTGCCATTCAGCACGTACCCGTACAACACTGCACACCCAGAAACCACAAGCTACAGGCTCTTTTTCTTCTGTATGCATGGATACTTTAAAGCTTCCTTGACAATTTTAGGGCGTAGCACTTTAGCGGCCGTGACCTGGGGTTCCCGAAGGCTTCGTCTGTTGTTTCCAGCGTAACAGAGTAAGCAAACGCAGCAGTGACGGCTTGAATAAAACGGAATGGATCGTCTGGCGAAGGGTGCAGAGGAGGGAGCCACGAGCGGCTATTGCGTAATCGCTCTGCCCTCACTCTTGTCATGCGTCCCCGCCAAAGAGCGCCCAACCTTTCGCGTTTACCCCGGACGCTGTTTTGTGCACCGCTGGTTTAACTCACGTGACATTTGGGTGGGAGGTTCGGACATGATTTGCCACAACACGCTAGAAGGCGGCGGTGCCGCCCTGTGAGATAACAGCAGAGTACCGCGCGCCGCCATGCGTGTGCTGAGCACGCGATCACTTCTTGAGACGCAGCAGATGTGCGCCGTGAGCCAGAACACGGCGGATAGCGCTTAGCCAAAATTTTCTAATAGAGAGTATAGTAACTGTACGTGAAGTTTAGGGGCTTCGGCGTCTCCTGTGGGCACCGTCGTCGTTCGTCGTCGCCGTAGTGATGGTACTAAAGCACCGGAAGACTCGTTTTATAACGCCTCGTGCTACAACGCTTCGTGCTTCAAGCAAAGTTGTATACCAGTTCAGGGCAACGGTTTTATCTCCGTGGGGAAAACGCCAGGGCGCCCCTAATGAACTTATACACTGCATGCTTCGCCCTTTCACGTTTCACGTTAGTGGAGATGGCCCAGAATTGTTTTATGTTCTCTTTAAATCACTACCACTCTTTTACTGTACACTGTGTCTTGCAGACGGGGCATGTCGTGTAGATGCGGCGAGGGCTCAAAGCCTAGCTCTAAAAGGCTCTAGAGTAGGAAACACAGTGCTGCCTCGTATGACAAAGGTGCGTTGGGTTTGTTGTGGACGCTGCCATGCAAGTGATACTTGAATTCCAAGCTTCGGTCCTATTACATAGGCCCATACGTAGCAATCAAAAGCTTGAGCGGCGAGGTCTCTCATCCCGCAATCTCGACGATCAAACGGCTAAGGCGTAGCTCAGCTAATCTTGAATATCCATAGGAAAAGCTTGGCTGATTGTCGCTGATTGTTCGTTTCGCTTGGTTAAGCTTTGATATATCTGTATCGCCAATTATGGCACAAAGCCGTTCGGTCACCCCCAACGCTCACAGAAGGAGGCTCGGCCTCAATTTCATTCACGGCGAACATGGCGTTCCTCTTTCATGGCAAACGCTGCGCAAAACAAGTCACGTAACACGAGACGACGACCAAGCGGAAATATGCGGAAAGCCGCGGAGTTGGTCGGCTGCCGAAAAGCTGAGCGGCCCGCTTCCATCACGGCCACTGCCGCTACTTGAGCAGAACGACTGAAAACGCGGCCTTGTGCGAAGTTCCGACCACAGGCTCAGGTAATCATCGGTTTAGGCGTTGTGTCAGAGGCGGTGTGTCTGTGGTCAAAAGGTGAACTTCCGCGTCCGCGGAAAAAAAAATCTACGAGAGTAGTAAAGCTTCAATTTTAAACTAACACCACTTAACTCTCCCACGTCTCTCACCGTTAGCAAAATGAGTTTCATATTCAATCAATTCTTCGTTGAGAGTGGCTTGTGATCCGTCCGAAGGACTTTGTTTGCGGCTGGGTAAATGTCACGCAATACACGGCGGAAAACAGTAGTAGAAATGTTCACGCGGTTTTGCTAATCGAGCTTCATCAAGGGGGATGTGTCAAGTGGTGCAGGTTAACTTGACGACGACACTCAACATTTTCGCGCGGGTGCTGTCGGAACGTCCAGGGGACCACCTACTCAAACTCACTACTTTACGATCCCTTATGCAAATACACTCACTTGGACGCACAGCAGCTCCGTTCTTAGATACTATTTCCGAATGTATTTCAACTTTGTTTTGCCACCGTAAATTATTACTGCTACGTTGATTCCCAACTACAGGTAGGACCTTCAAAATATTTCGGCGGGTTTATGCCTATCTTCGTTTAATGTATTACCTGAAAGCGCAGTCCTGAGCAGAGAAAACAACGGCTTTCGGAAGTTTCTTATGCCCCATGTCGCCGGAGTTTGCGTAATCACACCATCCAGGCGTTGATACTGAAAGAATGTATACATGTATTTCTCCGCTTCCACTCAGTCTTCTTCGGCAATTATTGGATTCTTGTCTTACGCAAATACCCCTTCTTTTTAGGTAATGCGTACTTGTGCATCACACTGCCTTCTGTCCTGTGTCATACTGTTTTTTCCAATATGACTCAACGTTGCATTGACTGCGTCTCATTTTGATGGTGTTTGGGCGAGAACAAAAATTGGTAGCATTTCTAGCGCGGTGGCACGCTTCCTCTCTAGCTTCTATCTAGCAGCTATCTGGCAGCTATCAGGATGTCCCTATGAGAAGTTTTCTCCCACAGTGTTGGAGGGAGAACAAATGCGAGAGATATAACATTGGTGCGTAACCACCTGTTGAATAAGCACTTGTGTCAAACTAAATCGTGTAACAGCGTTTACACAAAGAACAATTGTTTCCATATACAGCTGAAGGACACTGATGTATTCGAGCAACAAAGGCACCCCAACGGAAAGCCTGCCCTCGTCGACCATTGTCATGCTGTCAATGGGTGTCAGTGGGCCATTAGGCTTTCCGCAATTACTGTAATATTGCCACTTTAAACACAACCACGAGTGGGCGCATAAGGTGGGTTTTTGACCTCAATAAAGAGTTGTACTGCACGTTGTTTTTGCGCCTAGGAACATTTCTTTTCATTTTGAAGATTATCAATCAGCACGAGTAAACCATTGCGGTGTTTCTCTGGGGCTAAGCCGCAATGTGAAATGTTTCAATCTTCCTTTGTGTGGAGCAATCTTCATAAAATGGTCATAATCTCCCATGCACAACAACGTGCCGAATCTCCTGCTGTCAATTTCTGAAAAAATTATCTTAAGTTAGGGCCCTACGTAAACCGTTGCTTCCTATACCGGCTTTTAACCGATTGTGTGCCGGGCTCAAAAGTGTACTTCATTTTATAATTTGTTTCTTCGGTTGCGGCTCATTTAGCCCGGACCCCCTACAGCACGTGTGACCGTCCTCAGATCACGGCAAGTTTGCACCCATTCTTGTTATTTGTGAATTCGACTAGGGGGATGGTACTACTGCGACTGGCTATATTGAGATCACCTAAACAAACGCGCTTGTCGGTTTTTTTAATATTGAATACAAACCTTCTTTACCTTAGCAAACGTTGCATAATGCTTTTGCCGATGTTCACATATTTGTGTGAGTATTAGCACCAAGACCAAATAAAAGTCTTGTGTTATATTTTATAAAAATGTAACTGGTTATATGCGGTCTTACACTTTCGGCTGCGTAGTAGTTCATAATATTTTGTAACAAGTAGTAGGAGAATGACGGTAATGTTTAACGTGAGTAAATCGTTTTGACAGCGACGAAAGTGCCAGTCGTATCGCCACCAACGCTAGGGTGCTGATAATATTAGGGGGAAGTGAATCGAAAAAGTTGATCCCCGGCACCCCCTTTTGAAGTGCTGGCTGGACGCTGGGGTAACGGTTTTGCTTTTGTCGGTACATGTACGCGGTTTTGCGGAGGGTGCAGGCAGTAGACAAGATATTAAAAGAAACGGGAATTACGGCAAATTACTAAAACCAATATTGCTGGTAAAATAAACGCGCGACAGGTCCGCACAGCTTATGAAGAAGCGAGCAAATGTGACCACTTGGGTGAACGGAGCGCAAAGCATGGTTGTTACGTTGTACGAAGGGAATGCAAGAAATAAACGTTACAGTGTTTTCAAGCCCGAGCAAGGTTTTGCTTAAGGTCGAGCCTCAAATTTGCGAAGGAAATAGACGTGATACCTTGATACTATGTCGTAGCTAAAATTGATACTTTAGAAAAAATGATTTGATGTTGTAAAAAGAAATATATTGATTAATAGCTAAATCGAAGTTTCTTGCTTTTCAAGCACGTTTAACTCAAGTTTTTCAAATGCTGTTTATATTATGACAAAAAAAATATTTCCAGAGAAGTTTTTTTGTTGCGGAATGCTGAAGAAGGAAGGTTTGGCGCCCTTGTTATGCAAAAGTACCTTATATTCGAAATAAGAAAGCAATAACAAATATGGGTTTTTCAGCTATAACTGTGCGGTAATTGTGGCTCTATCAAAATCGACGGAGGTGTATTGTGTGCAGGAAAAAATTCCTTTTTTTTGAGCGAACACTGCTAAGCTATTCGCTTGTATGTTGGGGGTCACAACTTTAATATGTGCTTGTACGAGTTAATCGAATATTTTACTCCTCCTCGCTAAAGTGTTCTTCCGCACAAAGCAAAACACCGCGTACAATCACCGTAAATCCCTTTTTGTGCGCCTACATTGATGCCCGAAGACTTGCAATATTGAGTATCATTTTTGTAAAACATCCTTATTTTTTGTAGTTTTGTTCGGGCTTTCTCAGTGTTGTCGTAGAGCTGTATGGTCTGTCTCATATGGATTGCGTTGAGTGTGTAGACTTTTAATACATGTTTCCGAAGCCCTTTGCAAATCAAGGGCGTGACCGTTGCTTTTTACAGTCAATACATGGAAATATCCTTTGACGTTCACAGCGAATAACTCTAAAATTTCTACAACCAAACCACAAGAATATAGTACGATTGATTTTTTTCCAATAAAAACTACTCTCTTTGGTGCCTGTGTCGAAAAGGGCGCCCTCAAGCAATTGAGACTTCACTCATACACTGCTTTGAGGAAGACAACGATTACGAGTCACATACCCCTTATATCCATCGCAGAGTTCAGGAACAACGCCTGCTAACAACACTGCACAGCACAACTCCACAGGCTACAGTACGTTTCAGCTTTATGCGCTTACACCTCCAAGCTTCCTGGACCTGACTAATCTATTCTCTTTAAATCACTACCCTCCATTAGCAAATACACTTTCCCTTGTAGATGAAGCGTCATGTACATTTGTGATGAAGTTTTTAAACGGTTCTCAAACCAGCCTTAATAGAGCCAACACCATGCGGTCTCTTAAACGAAATGTAGCTTGGTTCTGTTGGGATACTGGAATTCAAACGGTACCTATAGAGCATGTTTCAGTACGATTACCCGGGCCAGTACGCGGTCATCGAGCACTTCCATGAGGCACTTAACGCCATTTTTTGCCGCACGACATATTCAAGAAAATCTACGAAAACACAACTCACCAACGCCTCTCGTATGGAAATATTCCACCAGAACCATTGAATGTGGCTCGCGTTCGTTTTCGAAGAGGAAAATATTATGCAATAAAGTTTGCATCAATGGTTGCAACTTGTGGAAGCTGTAGTAGAGATTTGGTTATGCCGATCTAGCCCCTAAAAAGAGGCTCTGAAAAGGATTGAGTGTTCTCTGGACGGGGATCCACAGCACGTTGGCACGCGTACTGTCAGAGAATACAGTGGCCCACTTTCGTGAACTCATTACTTCCGATGGCGTTACGTAAAAAACTCATTTGCGTGCAAAAGCTACCGCAGACGTAGGAAACGTTTTAGCTACAACAGCTAAGTTGTTCGCTAAACGTTTCACATAGATTTATGCTTAGGATTCCAAAATCTTTCCGCCACTAAAAGAATGTCTTCGAGTAATGTATTATACCTGTAAGCACAGTTATGAAAGGTAAAATGGCCCACTTCCGAATGTTTTATAATGCGCCACGTCACGAAACTCCCATATTTTTGTCTGTTGTCTTTAGATGTCTGTTGTCAGTTGTGTTCAGCTATTTTTAGATTCATGTCTGGCATAAATACCCCTTCCTTGCACGTTATTGCCCGTTTTTGAGTATATTTGCTTATATCTTGTCTTTTATTGTTTTTCTAGTCGTAGCACAATGACAAGAGTCATCCTGGGGCTGCTTTCTTCTTTTTGTCGATTGCGGGTGACACGAAAAATTTCAGATATTTTTTTGGCGGCAGTTGCTTCTGTGTAGCGCGTCCCGGTCAGCAACCGAGACTGTTCACTTGCGAATGCTCACGATATCTCTATGAGGACTGTGTCCCTCCACATAGTCGGAGAGAATGCTATTCAAAAATACATTGTCATACGTGTTTTAGTTGTTTTGTGTATCATGCACTTCTCTTTTTCTTCTTTTTCTCTTGCTGTTGATTTTTTTAAATTTTGCATCTGCTCCCTAGTGTAGCTTTTGTGAATATTTATTGTGTTTTGCACCTCCCAACGGAAACGTACTTCAATGTACCCTGACGGTATTATCAATAAATAAATAAATAAATTGTGAGGTGCGTACCATTGTTTTGGGAGACATTACATTTATATAGCAGTTGCATCGAACTGACGCTTGACAATACTTTCACGGAATTAACATTTGCCAAATTACAGAATCAACGTTTCCGATTGTATTCCAGCAGCAGAGGTATATCCACCTAAAGACTGAACTCCACGACATGTGACGTGCATTCAATGCGTGTCAGCTAGGAATCACGCTTTTTGCAATTTGGTGAAACAGCTAAGCTAAACATTGTGCTTACAACTATACTTTCCTTCCGTTTTATTATACTACATTAAAATTCGTCAGCTACGTCTTATATTCCGGTATTTTGTCAAGTGTAGGTCTCGGATTTAATGTTACCATATCCCGGTGATGACATCTGTCCCACCACCGGGTAACGTTTTTTTCTATGTAAAAGGAAAACAATGCGCACCTTTAAACAAATTTGTTTGGTCGTCCTGCTACTTTCATGAATGAATATTTCTGGTTTGAATGAAATAACGTGTTTTCTGTAACATTTATTTTCATTCTAATATACAATTTTTGTTTGAAAAAATGCGACCACGGAGTCATATAACTTCCGTAATATCGTTTGCTTTCAGGTAATTAGATTTCTGAGTTTCGGTTTTACACAACACTATTTATAACATTAACAGTGTCTGATTTATTTTTTGGAGTGCATGTATTGAACTATCTCTATACTTTACAGCGGATGAGTCCCAAGCTTCTTCCAACAAAACCGAAGCAGGTGGTACGTGTAGTTTTCATAACTATCTCAGATATTTCTTCAGCCGGTGCTGCTTAAAAGCGGTATAATGAAATGATACCCACGATAGCTATAGATGTTTAACCTGTTAGGAAGAAACCGCGTATAAAAGCCACATACCATTATATGCATTGTAAAACGGTTGGGCAAGTCGCGGGTCTTTTGAGTGTCAGTGGAGGTAGGTAGCCACCTAATCGTTTCTACGGTTGGGAAAAGTAGCCCAAATACAACTTATGTAATATAGAGACCCCACCGAATAAAATGTAGGGTAGGTATAGGCGGAGATGACTGTGGAGGACACCCGCCGCTGTCGCTCAGTGGCTAGGGCATTGCACTGCTGAGCACGAGGATGCGGGTTTAACTCCCTGCCACGGCAGCCGCTTTTCTGGTGAAGGCGAGAAGCAAAAATGTCCGTGTGTTCGAGATTTCGGCGTACATTAAAAATCCCTAGGTGGCCAAAATTATTCCGGAGCACGCCACTACGGCGCGCCTCATCGTCTGCGTTGTGTGAGGGCGTTAAACACTTCAATTAATTAATGACTGCGATTACGTTCAATTGGAATGGGTCCTCACAGGCACTCAATGCCGCTCCTGAGCTGCGGGTTATTTGTATTTATATCACTCTACTGCAAGAGGAATTATTTAATACTCAAGTACGAGGCAATAATCAAAACAAGCCACATTAAAGGTCCGGTATTTGGAATTGCCTGGACTGATAAAGAAAAAGAACTAGTTGAAGTTTTGGTAAAGTAACTTTGTAAATAAAAACAATCCTGCAGTGTCATACCTGGCATATAGTTTCTGCCAACTCTTCGAATTGCCTCATAAATCAAGGTGGCAGAATGTGATATCTACAAGAGAAAATACTATTTAGTTAAGTATAAGGAAAATAAAATATTTTTTTTTATATTTTAATACGAGAGACTTGGAAATAACGCTACCATTGGTAAATGTCAATTGAAAGTGCGACCTATACCTTGTTGTGTATATGCCAATATATAATCATTTATAAGAACAATAAAAATACAGACCCTCATTAAAATTAAAAAACATATATTCTTCGATAAACTCTTTTTCCTCATCATTGTATTAAAAATCAGATTATTGTCAGTTGCATTTCTTTGGCTAAGAATATTTTCTACATCAACTGTCTACTCTACAAGGCATCCTATCTTTGCAAATAAATATAAAGAGCTCAATACCGTAGTCTCCAAAACATTGAATCACGAACCCTGCTTTTGTTAAAATGAGACATAAGCCCTCAGATTTACAGCATAGCCTTATTTCGTGGTTCCTTAGCAATTCAGAAGTATCGGTATTGTGCCTTATCTAAAAAAACAAAAATACATTTGAAAACTTATTTTATTGGAAGTCAACTTTTTTTCTTACCAAGTGAGCATAAAGCGTACAATAATGGATCAGTTGGTTTCTGGGAAGGGCATACCTTTTGTTTTGAAGTGAAAAATAAACTTTACTTCTATATGCAACGGAATAAACTACTTACCTCTTTTATATTTGTTCTTCAGAAGGCGTACCTGACCATCCCAAATAGTTATATATACCATTCCCTTGTTTTCGACCGCCAAACCAGTATACATTGACCATTTTTCTATTTTATAAACAAAACGTTCGCATATTTTGTATTATATTGAACACAAAATAGTAGGTGTAATAAAGAAGAGCGTCCTTATCCCAATTAAAACCGCTCTTTTTCCAGCAGCGCCAACCACTGGGCAGGAACCGCAATGTAAGTCGCCTACCACACCAAAAAATATTATCAAGGTATATTCTGCCTAATTTCTCCTCATGGAAGCAAAAAGTAAGCAGCGTGCTACATGGAAGGCAATGGGAGCGAGGAATTGCAACAGAAGGAAATTTATTTTTCCCCCGAGCCGTGTGATCTTGCTTAAATAACATATTCTTATATTTAATGATTAAATTCTAAAAATAAATCAGGGCATGCATTGAAAAGGTTTACATTAGGTAGGTATTTAACGTTGTCCAGAAGCACAGATCGCAAAGGTTTACTTATGATAGCCTTTTATTACGCATCTTGTAAATGTAGGAGCTTCAGAAATAACTGGGAAGCCAGCCCTTGAAAAATTGGTAATGAGGTTATAAAAGAGCCTCGCTATCATATTGTTACAGCGCAGCTTCAACGAAGGATAATGTCTCCCGGGTTTCTGATGGAAAGGGATTTGCCGAGCCCACTGTGGTTAGGTAGTAGAGGAGGTTGAGGTGTTGACTGTGCCGGCCTCTTCCCGATCTATTCGCTTGGCTCTTCCCGGATCACACTACTGTAAATAAACCCATTTCATCAATCAAGACCCTGTCACGTGGTGAAGGTGCGGGAAAAGAACGTCCTGGATCCTGTGGACCCAGCGAGATCCCGCGTACTCCGTCGGAGCAGGCGAATCGCGAGCTTGCCTTCGGACCCGGCTGACAAGGCGCCCTGGAACGGTGAAAAGTCTTCCCCAGTGGTGGTCAATGGTTGGCATCACAAGGAACCACGCTCGTTCTCCGGGAAGAATGACGAAGATGTTGAGCAATGGCTCAAACACTACGAAAAGATGAGCAAATACAATCGCTGCGACACAGCAGCGGAACTAACCTATGTAGTGTTGTATCTCGTGGAAACCAGCTTTGGCCTGTTTCGAAAACAATAAAAAAAGGATCACGACATGGGCGATCTTCATCGAGGATCGCCCGAGGATCGACACTGGTCCACCTGGGGATATCGCATCCTTGGTTCGGCGTATTATAAGGGAAGAACTAGGGTACCAAGTTCAAGCGTACACTACTGATCCGCCTGCCTATTCGGGGCCTCCGGCCGACTGCATGTACCATCAGTGCGCTGTTCACGAATCTTGCCTCCAAGTGCCAGCGCCCCGATCACAGCAACACTGCACAGAGCCGTGCGGTACGTTTTCGCAAGTTGGTGTCACTGTTCGGAGCTTCCGAGCGCTATCCCAGCGAATGGGCTACGAGAACAAATCCCGTAGAGTCATCGGTGGCTACCCACGCCAACACGTCCAACCAGCCCTCTACCGGCGAATAGGCGACCAAGACCGCTATTGTGAAGCACCTTTTGCTGTTTCTCTGGGGTCAGTGGGCACATGGTTTCCTTCTGTCGCCGCCACCAGCAGCAAGCTCCTCGGGTCTTTGGTCCTTCTTCGCCCAGCCGACGTAACGGCCCTATACAGCAGGATCCACTTTTACACCACCTGGCTCCGCTCACCCACCACAACGCTTCTCGCGCCGTCTTTGACCGTAGCCTCACGCTACCGCCTCCTCACCAGGGCCGGTCGCCGTTGCCTCGCCGCTGGTCCGTGGCTTCACCGCTGGGAAACTAGCTGGTGCGGCCGACAGTGGTGAGGACGCGGAATGGTCGGTTTTACGGCATCCCCTGTCAGTAGTGATTGTAGAGAACAAGGTGCGTGTTTGTGTTAACGGTGCGAACGCAACTGCTTTGGTGGATACTGGCGCTAGTGTGCGAGTGATGAGCCTGTAATTTAAAGATCGCCTTGTATATAAAGTTATGTTTTATTTGGAGGGACCTAGACACTTATATGGTGTTGGTGGTGAGCCTTTGCGAGTAGTGGGAATTATCTCGGAAGACGTTGTGCTTGGTGGAGACACCTTGAGAACTGAGTTTACTGTATTGGAGTACGCAACGCACGAAGTCGTTCTCGGTATCGACTTTTTTAAGGAATGTGGGGCAAAGCTAGACTGCGGTGCTGGAGAGATTTCATTGCAAAGTGTATTGCCTGTCTGTATCGATCACGCCACCGAAACCGGTGAAGGGGTATTCGCTGTTGCCGAGGACACACCTTTCCATCCTACATCAGCCATGTTCGTTTCCGTGAAGTCCAGCCATATGAGCACAAGCAGCTACAGTGTAGCATTAGTTGTGCCAGAACTGAACACAACGATTAAGAAAAATCTTTTCGTGCCTCGGTCTTTGGTTCATCAGGAGGGTGGCTTTTCTCACTTCTGGACAGTGCACGAAAGTTCAGAATCAGTACTTCTCTCTCATGGCATTACATTCGCCACTCATGCCGTAACTTAGACACTTCACTGGACGCTATTTGCCTGTCTGACCCTGTGACTAATGTGGAACCGGACGATCAAGCCAATTCCATAATAATAATTAACAAATCATTGCCGTCTGAGCAACGGCAGGTATTACAAAAAACTGGCCCGGCATGCTTCGGCGTTCGACTATGCGCGGGGTAAATACCCCATTCCAGCGCCAAAGTCTCGGACGCAGCATTGACTTCAACCGGCGATGCATCATCCATCCGGCCGAAACCTTACCGCGCGTCCCCTGCTAAGCGGAGCGCTATAAGTGAGTAAAATGAAGAAATGCTCCGGGAAGGTGTCATTTAGGAGTCTGCCAGCCCATGTGCCGCCCCTCTAATACTGGTCAGAAAGAAGAACACGTGGCGAATTTGCGTTGACTACCGTAGACTTAGGTGACGAAGAAGCAGGTCTACAACTTCCGCGAATTGACGACGCCATCGATTGTCTGCATTCTGCTTCCTACGTTTCTTCGGTTGACCTTCGATCGGGCTACTGGCAAATTCCTATGCACCTGGACGACAAAGAGAAGACAAAATTCGTTACACCAGATGGCTTCTTCGAATTTATAGTGATGCTGTTCGGCCTGTGCAACGCGCCTGCAACATTTTAAAGATTCATGGACTCTGTCCTGTGGGGCCTCAAGTCGGAAATCTGCATGTGTTATTTACGATATAATCATTTTCAGCAGGACGTTCGTCAAATACAACCAGCGGCTTAATGTTGTTCTCCAGCGCATAACACAGGCTGGCCTGGTCCTGAACTCGGAGAACTGCCATTTCGGAGAGCGCCAGGCACTTGTGCTTAGCTTCCCTGACCACGATGAAATCACGCAAGATCCGCAAAAATTGCTGCGGTTCGTGATATTAAAAACCCCAGAGCACTTTACAACCTGCGGATCTTCCTTAGACGGTGTTCCTACTTTTGTCGGTTCACCAAAGACCTCCCCAAGATCGCCTGTCTCCTCACAGCTCTTCTTCGTAAAGTCGCGCCTTTTGTGTGGACTTCCGAATGGGACTCGTGTTTGACTGAGTCGAAGCATTTGTTGACATCCGGTCCCGTGTTGCGCCACTTCTACTCCTCGGCCGCCATTGTGACCCACTCAGACGCCAGCGACATCGGACTTGGGGCTGTGCTGGTCCAACCACATGGAGGTGCGTATAGCGGTGTCGCCCACGCAAGTCGTCCCTTTACGAAAGCAGAACGTAACTACACTGTGACAGAACTAGAATTCCTTGCGATGATTTTCGCGGTTCGAAAGTTCAGACCCTACATTCATGGACGTCATTTCAGCATTTTAACAGACCATCACTCACTGTGATGGCTTGTCGGACTACGCGACCC
This sequence comes from Haemaphysalis longicornis, assembly GCF_048455015.1. NCBI lineage: Eukaryota > Metazoa > Arthropoda > Arachnida > Ixodida > Ixodidae > Haemaphysalis > Haemaphysalis longicornis. The sequence continues at coordinate 460,725 of NW_027526227.1, forward strand.
CTCTGGTTAACTCGCTCACTGGTGTTGACGTCTCCAGGAATTCCATTTCGCTGTTGTCTGGAAGAGCGGGCACCGCCACACCGACGCTGACTGTTTGTCACACCTGCCTCAACAAGCGCAGCTATTTGATGAAGAACACCAGGTCGATTCCTTAGCTTCAATCTCTACCGTGCTCCTGGATGCCCTCGTGCTTCAGGAAGAGCAACAAAAACATAGCAGTGTGCAGCCAGTTTTTGTCTCCTCACAGGCGTCTCAATCATCGACTTTACCGCTCGTCGACCAAGATGGCTTGCTTTGCAGACGGAAATATTTCGGCTCGTTTTCTGCCTTTCGTTCCTCAGAGCGTCGGGCCTGTCATCCGGCATGCTATGCACGACGACGTCATCTCAGGACATTTGGCTTTGCCCGTACGCTTTACCGACTCCGTCAATGTTTCTACTGGCCTCGCCACTGGAAGACGACCAAGAAGTACGTCACCGGATGCCAGGTGTGCCAGCGCTAAAAGCATCCACAGTTGCTCCTTCAGGGTCTTTGCATCCGGTGCGTCCACCAACGTCACTATTTGAAAAAGTAGAAGTTGACTTCCTTGGGCCGTTTCCCAAGTCGGTAGCTTGGAATCGATGGATAATTGTGTGTGTCGATTACCTGACAAGATATTCGAAAACGACTGCTCTGCCATTCACTACAGCTTCCGAAGTCGCACAGTTTTTCCTGCACTTCATCCTACTGTGACATAGGGCACCCCGCGTGGTTATAAGTGATCGCGGACGACAATTCACAGCGAATATTGTCAAAGAGGTCCTTCGTCTCTGTGGGTCATAGTACCGCCACAGCACGCCATATCACCCAAAAACCAATGGCCTGACTTAGTGAACAAATGGTACACTGACAAACATGTTGGCCATGTACGTATCCGGAGATCACAAAAATTGAGACGATGTGTTACCTTTTATCACATGGGCTTACGATACCGCTACGCAGAAGGTCACGGGATACGCATCTTTCTTTGGTACATGCGACTACCAAGCAGCTTCCTCGACATTATCCAGCCCGTTTCTCACCATGAAGACGTTTCTATAGCGCAGACTGTCTATCGCGCTGAAGAGGCGCGCCGCCATGCCCGACTACGGACCTTCATGTACCAGGAGAAGACTAAGGCACGATATGACAGACGACAGCCACAAGCTTCGTACTTCACCGTTGACCTTGTCTGCCTATGGACGCCGCTACGCAAACGTGGTGTGTGCCAGAAGTTTTTATCAACCTACAGTGGCCCTTTTGTAGTTGTACGAACATAAGAGACCTGAATTATAAAATCGCTAAAGTGATGTCACAAGATCGTCGATTCCGCAAGACTGAAGTTGTTCACGTCACCCGCCTGAAACCTTGCCAACACCGGCAACTTTATCTCGCTCGGTGACCGTCGTCTCTCCCCCGGGGAAGTGTTACAGCGCAGTTTTCACGAAAGATATTGTCTCCCGGGTTTCTAATGAAAAGGGATTGACCAAGCCCGCTGTGGCTTTGGTACAAGAGGAGGTTGAGTTGGTGACTGCTCCAGCCGCAACGCGATCTGTTCGTTTGGCTCTTCAGGGATCGCATCACTGTAAATAAACACAAGTCATCAATCAAGACTGTGTCAGTATATTTGGAGTCTGATGTCGTACCACAGTTGAAATGTAGATGCCATGTGAACGTTTGAGGCCATAGTGGTAAAAAGCTTTGATGGAGGATAGTAGCCACGTAGCGTAAGCACTTCATTTTATTTTATTATTTTTTTAAATACTACGGGTCATTAGCCAGAGCAGGAGGGGTACATATATCACACAAACAAAACAAAACAAAAATATAACCGCAAAAAGCATCGTGTGTAAATACTGTAAAATATACGAGATGATCCTATAAAACGATATTATCAGTAACTCAAAGGCAAAACAAAAGTAATAAGAATGTTCTTTCTAACAAAACTTTTTGTTATGATTCAGAAGTTTTGAATTGTTTCGAACTAATTATATTTTTACTCACATAAAAATGTGTAATGATTCCTTTCCCAATAAAATATTCTTGTCGTCTGCCAAGCGCACAGTGTAAAATTCAAGCTTTTTTTTTAGACATGTTCTTGAGTACAATAACATTACTGCTGTACGATTAGCTGCCACCTATTGCGGTAAATATCAAGTGGTAACTAAAGTTTTCACCAATCGACTTTCCTCGCACACAGTTGGTGAAACATGTGAGTTGAGCAATTTTTTATCGGATGAAATACCTTATTACTGAAAAAGATTACGTGGTCGTTACTAAATAAGCTGTACTTTCCAGAGGGTATTAACCGGGCTTGAAAAGAACTGTGGCACCTTATGGTAACAAAAAAGAGTAAGACGTGACCATAGTTCCCGCATACGCCCACTATATCTAACAGCTGAGAACACAAATAGAATTACACTTTATAATGAAGCTGAATTTAATACTGCATATTTCCAGTGCAGTTCGGACGCACCTTAAATGCGAAAAATTTCCACAAATTATCTGTGTCAACCCGAAAAAACTACTTTTGTGTAACCTAAAATGTACGTATATGTCGCCTCACCTTCAAATACAAAATGCCGTAGAATTGAAACAGAATCCGGGCTACAGAATCCGACATATTTAAGTGACAAGCCTTGAATAATAGAAACCATCCTACCCAGGCCTCTCTAGAACTTTCTGCTAAAATCCTAATTAGCGGTGTGAGAATACGCAGAAATAAATTTCCGCAATGAAACATCGCAATCATTTCGTAGTTCGCAAGCGCGACGTATCAACAAAACAAAATAGGTAAATAAATTCTACACACATGTTGTACGAGAAGTATTTGCTAAAACTACAGTATTCGGTGTAGATCCAGAAATTATTAACATAAAATAACAATGCTTCCTGAACTAGCCACACCGGGTTTGCATTTCCTTGAACGTAGGTGCGACATAGGTCGTATAAAATATCCAGCCTTATGCCTGCACAATGACAGGCATAAGTAGGAAAACCAGAATCGCAGTTCAGATGCACTGAGATTCTGTGCTTAATCACTTGAAAGAAATGTTGGAGGATGTTGTGACACCATGATCAGAAAGATGCTTGGTACTTGGGGTTATAGTTTGAAACGTTTATAACGTACACTTCTGAGTTTACTCTTGCTAGGGAAACAACATCGCAGTAGAGAAGACCACATGCTCCCCGCGTAGATGACTTTGTCACCTCGCTTATGAAACCGAAGCGTCCTCGGATCTTTTCCCGGTGGCTTGTTCAGTTTTCCCTGTGACTATAACCGAAAGTGCGGGGCTGTGGTTTATGTTACAGCAGGTAACACAGGCCTGAACCCTGTGAAATTTACATCATGGAACGCTGGCGTCGCCTAAGCGCGCCCGATAGGGCGGCAGTAAAAGCAACCCGCCAGGCGGCGGAACGCTTAGGTAAAAAAGAGTTCCTCTGCGTCAGTCCCTTGCTTATGAAGCTAGTTGCGTCTCCTGCAGTGTAGAAAATGTTACAGACAAAAAAGGCAGCTATAACCGACTTACACTACTATTACCTTCATTGTAGCCGCAGCTTCATTCGACATTAAATAATCACTCTTTTTAAGTGATCAGTAGACCTGCTTCTTCAGCAAAATGGTGCTGTGACCAGGATTGAAAGGGTACACATTGGACAAACTGATTGAAACCAAATACAATCGTGGCGGGAGTGACTGCAACGACAGACTAAAGTGCTACCTGTAACTGCTACCCCAAGTAGCGGTGAAGAAGAGGCAGGGAAGAATTCAGGTAACGAAAACCGGATTCCTGATCCCACGCCCTCAACGACGTTGCCGATTCCTGGCGAACGCCTTGCACTAACCAATGAAGAAGCGGCTACGATTTCAACTTGCATGGCCCTTCTGTACGATACGGCGACATTAACTCCGAGTGCAGACATTTAGGCCCATAAAAATGACAAACCATAACCCATAAAGGCACAACGACACTGATTGACGACATTAAATTACAGATGAACAGCGAGAAGTCAACAATAGGTAACAAATTTGCATCAGAAAGAGCAGTATGAGAAAAACAAAGCTCTGAAGAAGCTGGACCGCAACTTGAAGAGCTTCTTGATATAGCATGTGTAACTGGAGAGATTGAAAACATTTAATATTATCAAACTTCAATTCAAAAGAACAAATTTAAACGTGACCAAATCGGCAAATTTATCTTTAGAAAGACACGGCTCTCAAGTCGTGTTGCTGTTATGAGAGCTATCACGCATCACTATTATTCTGCTGTGATTCCTCATTCACCTGTGGTGTTCCTTGGCTTAATTCAGTCCTCCGTTGCCGACTGATCTTTTTGACATAAATTATGTACTGCAAAAATAGAAACCATTTCATTATAAGAAACTTCAATCCAAATGAACCAATTGAGACATGACTTTTTGTTCACCGAGTTGCGAAAACATTCTACCAACGCAATTGTAAATATAGCTGTCGAAAAACAGAACGGTAGCGCGAAAATCAAGACATTCACGGTGCTGGACAGTGACCTCTTCTTTAAAAAGAGTGAATAATTGACACCGTTGCATGAAGCTCTTAAGAAGGCGCCCGTAACACAACGACCTGCTGCCTTTTTCTTAGCAAACAATGCATGATCTCACAAGACAGGCAATTCGGTGGCTAGCTCGGGCAATTTCGCCGTCGATGAGCTTTCTAGAAGCTCTCATCAGAGCAACAGCACAGTGTGGACACCTGAGGAGTCGTCTGGTTTGCAAAAACTTTGAAAATGAAACGAAGATCAGTCTCCAACGAATGATTCAACGAACCCATTAAACACCACAGGTGTCAGGAATCAAAGCAAAGTTTTCGAGAGAAAAAAAAAACAAATTCACCCGTACTGACGCACGATAGATCTTATAAAAGCAAGATAACTTGATAGGGGGTCTTTTTCTAAGGGTAAATTTGCTCATTGGAGGATTCCTATTTCAACGACGGAATCTTCGTTCTGGACAGTCAAAAACAGACTGCAGAAAATGGCGAAACAGGCATCTCTACGGCGAGCAGGTACAACAATTCAAAAGAAAGCTCTATCAAAGCAGATCTCGACGTCCTGTCTTAAAAGACTAAACGCGGAGAAAGGAAAGCCTCTAAAAGGAAGAAAGTTATCCGAATGAAATTAGGAAGCTCGTACGACGTGAATTCTTCTTACACACCGCAACTCATTCTAAGCTCATTCCGCATGAATCTTGAGCGAGTACTGAAGAACGTCAAGACTAGTCAACTGTCAACACAAACCATTCCCTTGGCCCTAATCCACAAAAGCCATGTGTAACAGATAGTAGAAGCATATGTGGAACGAGAACACTTATCTACTAGGGTGGGCCTAACAAGGACAAGCTCTTGACGTTGCGTTTGCATTGGCTACGGACACACGAAGAACCGGGTATTTGCAGCTTCCCCTTATAAAATCATCATAGAAACAACACTTCTATCTGCTATAAAATAATCACTCACAACCGGGGATCGGTGCAGCAGTTTCTTATACAGCCAGGGAGATAGAAATGTTCAAAGTTTCATCCTGCCGATGGTATTTCTGATTGCAGTAGCCCCTGCTTACAGTTTTTAACACACAGCTTTTCCGCCCATCGCAATAAGAACTCTCTACACGTAGCAAAAAGCTACACACGCATTTTTATCTCCTATATATTCAAATATAAGAGCTTCTTGTCACTTAGATTGGAGCGAATGCACGGGCTGCTACATTTTTTTGGTCAAGGGTAGTGAAATGTTGTTAGTTGCTCATTGAAGTCATTAGGCGGGACAGAAAAAATCATTTCAAGATTTTTGGTAGGTATTTCTTGAAGTGTGTGCTTTACGCCAGTCTGTCTTACATTCTAGAGGGTACACTTTATCGTTCGCCTAAAGCCAGCTTTAAAAATAGGCCCAGCAACTATTGTTAACCACCCTTGTTAAAAATATGAGTTCAGTAGAATACAAATAAAGAAACTAAAACAGGCACAAACATACACCAGCGGTGCAATTGCAGGTAAACACCAAGTAGAAACGCATAAAATAATGAAGCCTACGCTCCAAAAACTATAAACAACAACCTAATATTAAAAAAAAATAAAATTGCGAGTTCGGGTACTCCGCCTGGCGGAAAGCCACACACCCCAAAGCGAACACAAACAGACGAACCCAACCACTTTTAGTGTATTAACGCAAAACACGTACCTCGCACGGCACACAATGAACATAAAACACCAATCAAAATTCCGCTCCACAAGCCATCCTTTTACCGTAGCCCGAAGAGTTTCTTTCTCGAAAATTTAACACCGCTCACCGTCCGCTACCAAACAATTTTCCATAAAAACTGCAGATTCCTGTTGCAATAAATCTCACGGAATATACATCTTCCAACGAAAAAACATGCCATCCCCGCAAAACTATTGAAATCCTGATCAAGTCTCTTATAAAGTCCAATGAAGTCACTTTGCCCACGCAACAACCACAATCTTGAAAGTCTACCATTTCCAACACAGACCTTCGCGATTGCCCCGAGCACCCAAAAAGGATTCTCTAAGACAAGGGTCAAGTCCGTTGTACCACTTGACAAAAAACGGGAGTATAGATAAACAGTCAGAAGCAAAAGCAGATGCGGAGGCCGTTTTATACTTAGGTAGCCCAAACTCAGTATGCATGAACTCCCGTCAAGACAAACTTAATTATACAAAATCTTTATATAGCCAGCAACGTGGGCACGTTTGTTTGGTGTTTCATAGATACAATGCAAAAGAATCTTCTTAAGATGAACATGCTTGTACGTACTCTTCAGTTAGGACGTAAAACCTCTGGAGTAACCAACACTGCTTCCCATTCTGGATAGGGAACATGGCAGTCTTCGCTGGGGGCGGCGGGGCATCCACACGACCAGAGGATAGGAAAAGTAACAGAAAACCACAGAACCTAGGACATTCGCACCACAGAGAAAGGGAGGCAAATACAAGAAAAGGTGCGGATAAAAATACTCTTTCCTTCACCCGTCAATCCGCGGAACCAGCGGCAATGCACAGCAAAAACAGACCGATAGCGAGTTATCTGGCTGCTCTGTGCGGCGCAAAATAAGGATGATAAAAAAGTAAAGAAAGGGAAGACCGAGGATTCCTCTTTGCAAACGTAGCAGCTCTCTTAACTAATGCTGTTTCACAGCAGGAGCATGTGAGTTCGCGTGAGTTCGATTCATGAGTCCTACCGCGTCCCCATCATGAAAGTCCAGAGTTTTCTCTTTGTCTCTTCTGCGTTGTCGCCTGAGGTAGCCGGGATTGCACTCTCTTTCGCTGCTTGGACTAAAAAACCCCGGGAAGAGCACTTGAAGGCAGTCTTCTATAGTGTGGCCTACTCAAAAAAAAAAAAAACAATTTTTTGTCTTTTTCCTCCATTCTAGGTTTACCTTATTCTCTGTCTTGCAGCCCGATATTTGTGTGCACCTAGGTGTGTTGCTGATTTGATTTGGGAAGGGCTTCTAATAAAAACAACTTGTAGTAATATGAACAAATTATCATGATCCGTTCGAGTTCATCATAACGGGAGAACACTGTAATTTTAATAATATTTGATATGCATTGGTCGATCAAAAGTATGTGTGAGAGTCTCGTCGCTGCAGATCGCGGGTTTGAGGCTCTACTTCATAATTTTGTTCAGTCCTGCGTCTAAATCCGCAGCGCAGCAATTTCTTCTCAGTACGTTGTCCACCATGCCAACTGGTCATAAAGCTCCAACCCTCTCAGGGGCCATGTTTAACCAATTTAGTGACGCTGTTATACGGAGTTTCGCCATTTTATGGCTCCAAGCGTAGGTCTTCAACGAAGCCTTTGCCATTTCTTCAATGCTGCTACCCGCCCTTGGTACACAATTCATTTTAAACACGTCAAAACTTTTCAGGAGTAGAAACACCTGTCAAGGTAATGCAGCTTGCCTCCGTGTTTTAAAACTGTTTCCAAAGACACGAGGCAGCCATTTCGAAAGCTACCCCCCTCTAATATTTGTGTTTGTAGTACAGTGTTCGTGTACACTTGAATCTAGAATAAATTCCAAAAATTAAATAGTACAGTGTATAATCAGACGACAAACTTGGGTGTTTGCTCCCCAGCAAACTTCGCCCACTTTGATATCAGATAGACAAAAGTATTTCAGGTGCTTCCTTTAGATTGTACACAGCTAGACCAGCAGTGAAAAGGCTGAGCAATATCTTCTTTATCTGCCTGAGAGTAGTAAGGTAGTGTATCATTTGACGTCGTTATTCCGTTATTTGACACTTTTTCAAGACATTTAGAATACTGAAGTTTTTAGTCCCAAGATTGTGCCATGCTTTCACCTATACCGGGCCATACTAATCTCAATATAGAATCCCCACTTTCCAAGCCCTGTTTTTACAACAGAGGACTGCGGCCACGCCTTTACAAAAACATGGCCAGACAAAATACTAACACTGGTCATTAGGAAAGCAGTACGGTGCTTTTTGTTTCAAGTCTTTCCAACATTGTGCCCCTAAAACTCTGACGCGAGGCAATTACATATTTCTGTTTGCACGAAGTAGCAGGAAGACGAAAGTAACAATTTCCACAATGAACCTCTGCTCTAGAGGTCCTGGGATAGCTGACATGAAAATCTGTGCACGTGCAATGAGTTTTCACTTCAGCCCTCGACTCGCCAGCCTTCTTTCCCAATAAGGGATTTATGCTGAGAATGGGAGAACCTTGGTCTTTTTGGCGGGCGTACAGAGAGTATGATAAACGCTGGGGTAGTCAACGCAGGTACGACACTTGAGGATTACGGGTGCAGATAAAAAGGGTCAAAAAATAATGTTACAAGCAGCATGCAGCAGGGGTAGCCTCCTGCCTCTCTTTGCACCGTAGGTCCTTTTCTTTACATTTGGGGCCCACGTTTTGTGCGGACAGCATTGAAACGCAATATAATACTGGATTGATACTGGATTGATACATTGATATTTCTGGACTGATACATTCCGCAGCCAAGCGGGCAGTGAATTTTTAGGCTTAGCAAAATTATGTTTATTGGATTGCAAGGAAATATATTTTCAATCGGAGTCATCACCCGATGTACTACCCGCGCTAATGGAGCAGTGATATTTGGAACACTTGTACAAATCACTGCCGTTTGTCGAGTCCCATCAAACAATTTCGGTCATTTGTAACGTATATACTGGGTTACTGCAGTTTTAACAGCATCTTTTCGACACGTGGAAATAATCTGGCACGCCAATTATCCACTTCTGCTCGTTCCCTTAAGTAAACCGAAACAAAAAAGAAACAAGTTATTTACATCTATTTATGCAATGATAAAAGATAGAATTTCAGATTTACTCAATTTTACAATCCCTTTTTACTAGCTGAGCTCCTCCCCCAGTATGCCTTTGTGGAGGAAAAGGATGGAGAACAGTTATCGTTGGAACGCCAATTCCGACTTCTAATTTATGAAATGCGGTGCTGCGTGAGGAAACTGGCAGTGTGTGGGCAGCTCGTAATACCTTCGAGCGCTTCCCTACGTAGGCCTTGAAGAAAAAACGCACCAAAAATTGTATTGATGGCATTTTAAGTGAAATATTGTATTAGACGCGAAACTTAGAAACTTACAACACACTTCAATACGACTAGTATTCTCACGCATTTCTAATGCTAGTAGTACCAGCTCCTGCTAATTACTTGATTAATATTTTAATTTCGTACTAACTCGATAGCAATCGATAGTGCGTAATTGCTCTTTTTTCGTTATCGCATCAAATTTCTAACACTCTACAAAAAACTGAGTTACTTGTGAGGCTGCTGTGGCAAATGTTTGGCTGCTTACAAGTAGTGTTTTAAGGTGGGATTGTTCTTTTACCGCTTACAATCAGCATTTTTTGCCACCACAAGAAGGCTATACATTACGTTTCACTTTTTGAATCTTGCCCCTTATTGTGACAGCGATTAATACTATGCAAGAAAGTTTACCAGGTGTCTCAAGTGCTGGTAACAATACATTTTTCTTTCGGTCATAACGTTCGCAGACCAGGACAAATGTTTGTAGGAGTTTTTAGAGCAAACGCATAATTTGCGCTCCTTGAAATTTATTTTCATATTTAAAAAATGTCGGTAATTTACTTAATGCAGACTTTTTATGTTCCAGGTATTTGGCTGAGACAGGGAACACAGTTGAACAAAAATTCGCATTTCCCTTGTGGCCTCAAAAATTTGTAAACAGTTGATGGTGTTTAGGCTTGTCGTAACAGGAATTTATATTCGAGTAGATCGTATTATAATATTTAAAATATTTTATTTATGTGTGCGTTAAGGATGTAATCATTTCAATGACCTTATCTTCCCTTAAATAAACAGAAGAAGCCACAGTTTACTGGAACGCCGTAACCTTCAAACACTGTAGTTAAAAATGTGTATGTGTCTGCGAAAAATGTGGAATAGATATATTGATGTATTCGTAAATCTAATAGTGACATCTTCTGTTTTTCCTAGCAACGCCTACAACATCATCCACTACTTCGAGTGAGTAGACACTATAATCTAATGCTCCTTTATTAACATTTGAAGCAGTAGATTTTGCGAGTTCAAAAGCCTTCTTTTCTATGTTACAGCTGCTAAGGCTTGACGTTGGGATAGTTTTGTACACATTATTCACACTAAAAACAACGCAGAGACGAGGACGGAAAAATTGACAGACTAGAGCGCTGACGAACAACTGAAGTATGAATTACACGACATGACATACACAAAACCACTGGCTGGAAGCATGCGCCCGTTCAAGGATAAGATATTACTCCCAATATACAACTAAATCTTAGATGTGTTGTTTGTCAGCGCTCTAGTTTGTCACTTCCTTCCTCGTCTCTGGGCTGTTTTTTTTGTGTGAATAATGCTACAGTTGATCCTTCCCAACTACCAAAGTGAGTAAAGCAAGGAGCATTCTCTGCCTTCTGCTGGTTCAATTGCTTCAAATATTTCCCCGTTGAGGCTGCCCGAATTAATTGGTCATAATTTGTCAAACTACCAATCAATACCTATGGGTCTTATCCAGAAGTGGGTTAGCAACCACTATGAACAAGCATGCGCTTTCGCTTTAAAAGCTTTTCCATAGATTTTACGTACAAGTAGTGCAGTCTTTTTCTCCAATTCACATGCTGCTTTTTTTATGGTACCTGTGGGCCCCTCTATTTTTTGTACATAAAATGGACAACTATTTGGTACAACAAAGGTTAAAGTATTGTTTTTTCAAAGGTTACAACTGGCCTAAGTTCCAACCTGGGTGCGGCTAATGAAAAAGGCACTGCCTGAACTTTCTAAGAATTCTCGGTTTTCCATCTATATTCTATACCTGTATCCATAACCGCACGCAAGAAGGAATATTGCAGAGATTTTTAAGGCATGTTCTTCCATCTTCAAATGTGTATTATTATACGTGATATATCCTCCGGAACTTTTGCCGTGCCTGCTGTCTTCGCTATATAGTTTACCTCAGTTGTTAAAACACCTCGATGCTTGGTGATCTGTGTATAGCATAGATAGTCATTGAACTTTTGAGCTTAGTCATCGTAACCCTGGTGGCTGGGACTACTTCATGAGCATATAAAGTAGCTGTCGAGGTACCACCGACGACGCACAGGTGGTGTGCGAAGGGGTGCACAGAAGATATCTGTAGCTGTATTCGTCTTATGATATCTTTATCTGTATTCGTCCTACGATATCTTGTGGTCGGCGCTCTTGGCCTATGCACTTATCAGTCTCCTGTAGAGTAGCATATAACCACGCGGTATACTTGCGCGGCATTTTTGAAAATTAAAACACAACTATTACAAAAGCCTGTCTTACCGTGTACCGTGAAGTCTGGGTATGCTTATCAGCAAAAAGTTAGTAGTATCACTTGTGGTTATCAAAGATAAAAAACAATGGTAAACATTTGGAAAATCATATAGTGTCTGTTGACAAGCGAGGAGTCACCGACACCTTTCCCGTTGCTTGGTATAGTCGCATGAACTGGTGATAAGGATTGCGAGTGGGCGGGAGAAACGCACACCTACTTCTTTTACAACATCCTCACCGCGCCACAATGAATAAGCACGATACACGTCCAATAAGTTAGTCCATAAACATTTACCTTCAAATATATGAGAGTCAATACCGTTCGACACCTTGTGGCTGCACCTCCAGCTATATTAACGACTTCTTGGCGTAAGTGGACCCATGAACCAAGCTTCTGCAGTTCTTACTTGCATTCTTGTGAGAATACTAGTTCAGCTAATTTTCAATATGTCGGTTGCACGCATTACTGGCTGCTTCCGCCCCACGTCATTATAGGTGCGAAGAACCTTAGCACCGCACAATGTCCGTCCGCGTCCGTGGGCATACGATTTACAAGCGTAAAAAATCACACAGGCACCGGCACGATTCAAGCCTGTATCTGGCACACCAGACAGAGTTAGTGTCAGTCGTCTTACTTATTAGGCTTCGACCATGAAATTGTACCCCAGAGTCAAACGGCTTACTCCCTCGCCTGTAACGGTGCGGAGTACCTTAGGACCTCCCAATGTCCGTCCGCGTCTATCCGTGCACACACCACTATCAAGCGAAAAGCAAGCGAAATTCAATTTGAGCCGCGAGTTGCAGTTTTATTTCCGCTAGGAGCAGTGGTTCAAGGTTAAACTCACTACACAAATCGAATGGCGGTCGGGGCGGAAATAGCATATCACTCGAGGCGCAACTTGGATGTCTTTGCGAGTCTCCGTACTCCGCAGCCTCCCCATCATCCATGTAGTGGTGATGCTGCCATTTTTTTATCAGTTGAAGACAGATGCGTGTGGCACATATTGACAGTAGGCTTGTTCTCAGAGCACATAATACGTGTTATATTTCTCGAGGAAATTCACCGCTGTGCCTTTGCTCGCGGTACCCTGTACGCTCCTTTACAGAAGTATTCTGGTGACCACCGATGCTCTCCTCTGCGGCGTCAGGCTTTACTTTGCGGCAAAAATAGGTTCTGAGGGGGGGGGGGGGGCTGAATTGTGCTTGCACAGCTATTATGGGTCAAGTCGTAATAACCAAATCTTACATTCATCTGCGCATGAATTGTTAACAAACATCTTTGGCTCTATACTTTTTCAGTTTCTATCGTTGGTCAATTGAGGTGCTTTAAGACTACAATACACCTGGTATGTTATATGTGAGCTCAGCTTGTCTTTGGGCAAGCGTTGCTTATGGCTTTTGAGTACGCTAGTCCAACCATGGTGGGAATCGTTTCTCTTGAGCTGATACATTACTGTGAGTTGAAACGTCGTCAGAATCAGTCTATCCGAGATTTGAGAAGGTCTACCCAAATTTCAAGAGTGTTAGACCAATCAAATTCACGTTCGTTTTTGTGGCAAGCTGCCCCTTGTCATTTACCACTGCCTCACACCGGTTCCCGTTTGAAGTATCAGTATTCTCGTAGTATTTCTCTATAGCGTGTAGGTGCTCCTTCACTTCTGTGTAGATTTGAACTCTGTAGGAGGCAATCCAGCTTTGTCCATCTCTCTCTGTTCTCACCGTTTAAACTCAGCCTAGACCTTTGCCATACAAAATAAAGTTTCGAACCTAAGTGCATCTTCAGGATTCCTTCTAATTTATTAATTTCTGTGGTGTCTTGAACGTCTCGGGTAATTATTTTAGGCGCGTCACGATATCCAATCAAAATACGCAGAAGCTCTTTCAACACACCTACTGCTGGTTTTCTATTTGGGAGGATGTCTTCTGTTGTTACTACGATGGACGAAATACGATTTTACGACGATGCCTCGCTTTGTAATGGGGCCTCCATTGTCCAGTCGAGCTTCGCACATTTCGTAAGGGCTGGCGGCCGTGCTCAACGGGGCCTCAGCGGCCACTCTGCGTGAGCGGTGTAGACTCAAGATGGAATCATCATGTCAGTACACGGCAGATATCTACTAAGGCTCGGCTTGTTTCGTCTTCTTCTTAGTTTGCTCCAATGTTCCTTCGTTCGGCTTCTTCTATTTGTAGATTTATTCTTGCTTCCAAGAGTAAAGAAGGCGGCTGAAGAGGACCAAAATCTGCCCAATGTGGTTCGTGTGGGGAGGACCCTTGTCCCGGGTTTCGCACCAAAAATATTTGGACAAGGGACGAGCCACAGAGACGCATCCGGTTGCTTCCTTTAATCATGTGAATTCATGATGATGATTGGGAGGCACGAGTGAGGCGGACGTACTTCTTTTACAACTAAGTCTTCTGCAACTTCCAAGTCTATTTTTCCGGTTCCCGCAAGTTTAATGATTGTGCATTTTACGGGTTTCATAACAGTTCATTCGAATTGCTCACTTCTGTTTATTTGTTCGACTTGCAGCCAGTAACATTTGCCGCCAAACAATGCTGTTTAATAGAATTATCAATACCTAATGGTGTGAGAACTTTCGGCGTTGCTGAAGAGGTAAAGTAACAATATTTATCGCTTTACAGCGGTGACCACATCCGCCAGTTCCTCGAAAAGTAAGTTTGCAAATTCAACTTCTTCTTCAAATCCAAGTTTGCAAATTAAACTTCAAGTTAAAATTCAACCACAACCAACTAATTGGGTGCATTTTTCTCAAGCGCATGCCTGGTTTCTTGAAAACTTACATTTTGTTTATTAAATTATTGGAAGACCTTTGAGCTTTTGAAGTTGTTCTAGAAACGCTTTTTCCGCTGTATTCTGTCTCGGTAAACCTGAGATTCTGTTTAAAGTGTTGGGATATTTTTTTTCATTGCATAGTGTAGTTTATATTGTCACGAAGCCAAAGACGAAGCATTTGTCTTCAAGGAAAACAAGTGTGTTGGAGAAAGTGGAGCGTGTTCGGGTCTTTAAGAGGTGGCATGACGAAGATACATTGTGGCATCTTTTGAATCTATTTGGAGGATGCAGCTCGAAGAGGTTCAACAGGCACTGGGGACTTCTGCGCCATCCGAACCAACCCACGAGCCACAAGCGATGACCTACTCCTCAGCTCTTCTTCGACCCCGCCCTGCTCCAACCCATCTTCAAGAGGCCCCGCCACACCGCCGTCCACTGTCGCCCGCTCGACCTACTCTAGCTCAATACCAGCCGACAAGTGAGACTGACGTGTGGCGAACGCCCGGTAATCGTCGGCTGTGCTACCAGTGCGTAGAGGCAGATGTCATCTACCGTCACTGGCCTTACAACAGGCTAGGTTTGCGAGGATTCTCCGTCGACGCACATGTCCCTGTCCCTGGCCAACGACCTCGTGAGATCGACGAGTATTTATCTCAAACTAGCCGCGGCACAGCCCGTTTCAACCGCTCACCATCTCCTTATTCCTACCACCGTGCACTGTTGACTTCTCACGTGGAAGGTCCCCCTGCCCACCCGGGGCAAACTAAAGTTCGAAATGCTATCCCTCTCAAAAGAGATAACATGTGCAGCTTAGAAATAAAGAATGGAACACGCGCTTCCCTTGGAACACAGATAACAGAGCCCGGCGCACCGTGTCGGCACAAACAAAACATAAATAAACAAACCTAATTCATGGTTCGCGGCAATATTAAGCAATTATACGTTAGTGCACAACGTTTGCGCATTGCTGTCGTGCTGAGAAAGCAAGAAGCTTGCAGAACTCGCGAACAAAAAGCAGTTTTAACAAAACGTTTTCAAGTTACTGATAAGACTAAAGCAAATTTCTATATGTACGCAAAAAAGAACGTTTACATAAGTGCGAGGGGAATATCTTTTTATTTATTTAGTATTTTTATTTATTTAGGAATACTGTTGGCCGGGAGGATGGCGCAAGGCCAACTGGGGTGAAGAGTGCCAAATCAGTTGTTATGGTGAGGGCTGAAGATGTAAACACTAAAATTGCATAATAAGGCCAAGAGCAAAAGCAGTTGAAGGCAATGCTTTTTTTGATGGAGGCGAAAACAAAAACGCCTGTGTTCCAGGTTTCGGCATACCTTAAAGATCCCCAGGCGGCCAAATTAATCTGAGCCCTCGACTACGGCGCACCTCATCGCCGGTGTTGCGTCGCCGCGTTATACCCTAGAATCAATCAAATCAAGTTCAAGGCAATGGTGGTGGCTGTGTATAGGGTCAGTTTTGATTTCACATGATAGAAAATGAGGTTTTGAAACTTAACATCTGACAAAGAGCTAATAGTACACCCATGTGACAGACACCTTGGCATCGTGACCAATAACAATGATGGGTGGAGTGGAATGTGTTTCTTGTAGAGTTAGGGAAAGTGTTTGTGTCGTGTTGTGACAAGTGTCTTGCATTGAATGCATATATGGAATACGGATAGGGTCTCCCCGCACCTGCTGCACAGGAGTCTTGAAGATACCGTGAGCAGATACGAGCATGTTGCATGTGTGTTGTCTATCCCTAGCCTAGCCAAAGCGAATTATTTGTATCTGTTGCATGCTTCGGTGGTGTATGGCCGCAAGTGTGGTTTAATTACGTGTAACTTGTTTGTGTGTTCACTCCAGTTTGCTGGCCATGTTTTACAAGGTTATCTGATGTGTGGCTTGATGTCAGTGTACGGTACGGTTGTTATATCAACTGTGCCTTGTAGTGCAGCACGGGCACCCATTTCATCAACCACCTCCTTCCAAATGATCCCACAGTGGCCTGGAACCCAGCATATTAATGTTTGCGGTAAACGCGGGTAGAATAGCCTTAAAAATAGGATTAACTGAATACCACCACGGGGCACCTTGAGTATTCTTGGTGATGCTATTGCCGACACCGTGGACCCCGAGCACCCAAACATAAGATGTATCCAACCACGGCGATGTGTTTATAAATGGAGGGTGAGAAACCAACAACGGTGGCCATCGGAGCCAAGGTCAAGCTATGGCGGATGGGCTCCCTGTCTGCTTACCAGTCAGGGAGCTCAGGGACCTCTCTCGGTATCTGGGTAACCCGAGCGAAGGATGTAACCCCGTTCCCTGCTTTTATACTATAGCATGTGGTATTTTCAACCGCGCCCCCCACCAAACGTGATCGGTCCCTGAAAAGCGGCCGCACCGAAGTTTCTTTTCCTGTTTTGCTTTGAAAAGCACTACCGAAGCAAGATAAATACCCTCGTTTTGTGATCCTTGAAACTGTGAACAAATTGAAGCCGGTTACCTCTCAACCCGTATATCTTGTTTCGAAATTCTTTGAATGTATAATCGGAAAAACATACGATGCCAAAAAGCTCAGAACTGATGAAGTGCTAGTTGGAGTAAAAACTCACCAGCAATCCACAATCCTCTTAAAACAAACCCGCACAGCAGATCTGGAGATCAGGGTTACACGTCACCGCAGCCTCAACAGCTCTAGGGTGTGATCTCTCCGGCAGATCTCATTTCCGACACTGATGCCGACCTTTTGGAAGGCTTAAAGGATCAGAGCGTAACGGCTGAAAAGCGCATGTCCACACGGCGCGATGACAAACAGATAACAACTAAACACATTACCCTGACCTTCGATCAATCCACCCTTGCAGAATCCATAAATGCCTGTCATATACATTGTTCTGTCGGCCAGTACGTCCCGAACCCATGGCACTGCTTCAAGTGCGAATGGTTCTGGCATGGCACAAACTCTTGCCGTGGCCGACTTACCGGCGCTAAGTGCGGCCAGCGTGAGCATCCTTCAGACAACTGTCAATAGGAAACCCTCACCTTTGCCAACTGCCAGGGAACTTATACTGCGTATTCGCGAAAACGCGAAAGGTTTAAACAGGAGAAGCAGATAATCAATGTTAAGATCCTCGTAAACATCACCTACCCACAGGTGTGGAAGAAGGTCGCCTCTCTCCCCTGGAGAAGTACGGCGACGCAGCTCGCAGGGGGGCGGGCGGCGTCTGGTTTCGGCGAGGACCCAGTACCGGGAGACGGACTTGGTCCCGCCTCCACCAACTATCCCCCTGGGTTGCCTCAGGCAGCCCAACCCGTCTCCGCAGTGCTCGCTGAGTCAGCAGCGGCTGTAGTGGCAACAACCACCATCAGGACCGATGCCCCTCCGGCCTCGGCTTCCCCACCCTCCTTGCTTCCACTGGAGCAACCGGAGGAGATGCACACAGGGGGTCCAGCATGGGCTCCCCCCTATGCCGCACCGCTCTTGCTACCTGTGGTGCTCAAGACAACTTCGGCGGTAGCGGCTCAGCCAACAAAGGCACCCCAATGGGGGTCAGGTCCAAGGGGCCTGGTCCAATTGGGCACCCCTAGGACATCCGAGGATGACATGGACGTGGGACCGTTCTTGTTTGTGTCGGAGCGGAAGGAGCGGGTCCCTGCATCCGGACCTGTAGAGAGGCCGAAAAAGCCCCCTCCCAGTGTCGAAGACCCGAAAGACGATACATAACACACTCGAGTAGCTCCCAACACATCATATTGGGAAGACAAATTATAGTTCAATGGAACTGCAGTGGCCTTCTTAAAAATCTTGACGATGTATGGGAAATACTGCCTGCTAATCAGCAAAATGTAATGTGGGTTAAGGAAACATATTTGAATTCCAATCACACAAATTTTTTGATTAGTTACATGGTATTCAGAAAGGACAGGGATGCCTCAACACATTCTTCGGGTGGTGTGGCAATATTCGCTAGGACACCCTTAGCATGCCACACTGTAACTTGGAACACTTTTCTTTAGACTGTAACAATCCGCACAATAATATTTAAAAGGTTGATAACGGTATGCTCCATATGCAATCCTCCAGATTTTGCACTTTCGAGCTCCAATTTTCAGGTGCTGGTTGACCAGCTGCCCGAACCATACATCCTCACGGCGACCATAATGCACAGAATTCTCTTTAGGGCTCTTCTGGTACCAACGACTGAGGACGCCTCATAGAGAAGATTCTATCATACTATGAATGGTGCCTTTTCAACAAAAAGTGGCCTAGAAGGCAGAACTCAGGACAGAATACATTCTCATGTCTTGACTTGCTATTGGTCCCCAGTTCTCCTTCCATGTCTTCAGTGGAGTGTGGGCATGGCCCCAATGGTAGTGACAACTTCCCCACCTCACTAACATATATAGGTATAGGCCAACGCAGTTCATCTTCTGAAAACAGGTTCAATGCAGCAAGAACTAACTGGAACACACTTACAGAGACATCCAAACTACACCACACATTTATAGGACACCTACACGTTAAGGAAGCTACACAAAGCCTCACGGCGCACATACTACACGCCGCCAAAAAGTCCACTCCCCACTCCTCTGTTGCCCTGAGCTACCAGAGTAGGCCATGGTGTAATGAGGACTGCAGGCGGGTGCAAAAGGCCCAGAACAAGGCGTGGGGTATCCTTCTTCGGTACCCCACGTCGCGAAGCCTCCTTTTCTTCAAAAAAGAAAAGGCGTTAGGAAAACGTGTGCACTGTGAGGCAAAATGAGATAGTTGGCCCTCATTTATAACATAAATAAACTCTTACACCGGCACACGAAAATTGTAAATAAGAGCGCACAAACTCAAAGAACCGCAAACACATAGCCTGCCTCTGGTCAGCACAACAGGGGCATACTTGAAGACCAGGCTGACACACTCACACAACACTTCTAGCCCGTGTCCATTCAGCGCACTACACAAACAGTTCCATAAAACACAAACAATCGGCCAAAATGAAGCCTTTACTAGATAACAATCGGTCAGCATCTTCTTATAAGTCAGAGTTTTGACTGCATGAGCTGAGGCCTGCTCTGAGCCCGTGTAAACCCTCAGCCCCAGGCCCAGACAACATCACATATACTGTACAATGATACAACACCTACACCCAGGTACACGTTAAACACTTCTACATCTATATAATAAAATATGGCTTTCGGGGCCCATTCTATATTCTTGGAGGAAGGCTATAATAGTGGCTTTTTTGAAGGAGGGAAAGAACCCGTCATCCCCCTCAAGTGGCTGTCCTATAGCCCTGACGAGCTGCGTGTGCAAGCTCTTCGAGAAGATGATAAATCGCGAGCAGGTATACTTCCTTGAGTACAATAGCCTTCTCGAGAGCTTCCAGCAAGGCTTCAGGGTGGTGCGATCGACGAACGAACTACCCATCGCACTTGACTCGTACATCAATGATGCTTTCGTGCATAAACAGTATTGTCTGACAGTGTTTTCGACCTCGAGAAGGCCTACGACACCGCTCGGCATTACGGGATCCTTAGTAACCTCAAGTCATTCGGTGTTTCGAGTAACATGTTGAACAACTTTTTTAGTTACCTGTCAGAGAGAATGTGTCGAGTGAGAGTTGGTTGTGCACCCTCATATGTTCACGAAGATGAAGATGAACACTCTTGGGAAGGCATTAGCACCTACAATCTCTTATTCCATGTATGTAGATGACGTCCAGATATCCTAGAAATAAGGTAATATGTAAATCTGCGAAAGACTAGTCCAGAGAGGCCGACGGTAGATCTTGTCGGCCTCTACGCAGTGGTAGCACAATGGACCATTATCGGGGATTCCCCAGACGTCCGTCCTTCTCGAATTATGGTTTTGGGCTTCCGGGGGTCGTGCGGGCGACAGCGACGGCGGTACGGCGGGGCTTCTTTACGGCGGGTTGGATCAGGGCGGGGTCGACAAACAGCTGCGGATTAAGTCATGTCTTGTGGTTCGCGGGGTGCGTCAGACGGTGTAGAATTTCGCAGTGCGTTTTGGACTTCTCGGAATACGTTGGTAAGGGAAGCCTATTGAGGTTGCGGCGTCGTTGCAAAAAGCTTCCGAAGCTCGTCGCTGACCACTGCTCGGATGGTCTCGCGCAATGTATCAGAGCTTACAGTTGTGCCACCGATGGTCTCCGATAACAACGCGTTGACCGGGCGGTCGTACTGCCTCGTTCACATTTCTAGCGTTTTCTTCAGCGCGGCAGGTTTAGACATGAATTCGGCCTTCGTTTTATGGGGGTTGCGGACAAGGCAAGCACAGAGTTCTTGGTTTGCTCCTCGCATGAGAAATCTCAGTTTACGGCGAAATAGTCGCTTCATTTCTTCAACAAAGATAACGACTCCTTCACTGGGGTGCTGCGTTCGAGTTTCAAGCAAAAGCGCAGCTCGTTTTTTTCTCACCACGGTAGTGAAGGTCTTAAGAAACTCACTTTTCAATTGAGTCCAGTCAATCAAAGAGCTGTAATGGTTCTCGAACCAAGTTGGAGCCGCATCGTCTAGGTAAAAGAAGACATGCCGGAACGTTTTTTTTTATATTGCCACCTGTTGAAGATGCGGACGCGCTCCAGCTTTTCCAACCATTCTTCCGGTTCTTCAGCGGGGGCTCCACGGAACGATGGGGGTTCCCGAGGCTGCTGCAGGACGATGGGAGGAGTGGCTTGTTGCAACATAGTGTTGGTGGCAGCGTTCGTTTTCTTTGGCCCTTCTGGCAGAATACCGAACTCGGACTTTCAACCTTGCAGTGCGCGGCTGGCTGTAGTTGGACTGGGTTGGCGGCTTCCAGAGGTCGTAGGGAGCAGTGCTTACCCAGCACCTCTACCTGATGCCACGAATCCACAGACGACGCAGTTGTCTTCAAGGAAAACAGGTTCATTGGACCGAAATTGTGCTCCCCTAACACCTCAAAGAATACAGGCGGCGAAGCAGCAGTCAACAAAGTGACGTTCGAAGGCGAGCGTCGAAGATTCGAGTACCGCGACGTCCGCTCCGCCGGCTTTTATCTTTCAGCAGGGTGTACCTCGAACCGTCAATTTACATCCAGAACATTGTATGTCAAAGACTATTGTTCCGGGCCAGTGACGTTAGGGCGAAACGCTCTCTGTATCTTAGTTAGACAACTCGTGCGGCATAAAAACAAAGAATACAACATGCACTCCGCTTCGGACACAGATAACACAGCCGGGCGCAGCCGGGCAGGAAGTACAAACCATAAATAAACCAACCCAATGCATGGTTCACGGCAATATCAACAGTAGGATTTTAAAAAACACAGTACACGTCTCTACTCAAGTATTATTCAATATTCTCAAGCAGTCTTTATTTCAGGCCAGCTACCAACAGATTGCAAAATAGCTCAAGTCACTCCCGTATTCAAAGATGGTAATTAATCCTCTCTAGAGAACTAGCAATTGATTCCATTAGCATGTATTTGAAGCGAGTTACTTGAGCGCATGATACCATCGCACATTTTCCGACACCTCGAGAAAAAGAGTACTATTATAAAACTCAGGGAGTAAGAGGAAGAGGATGACGAGGCATGGCCACGTTTGCAATGCTTTCTGCTGGAAATCGAAATTTCAGTAGTAACTTTCTTCCTTGTTTCCAGCCGAAAACATCTGTATCGTGTGGCTGAAGTCATTAGAAACCTGTGCAAGCCACGAAGTTGTTCATGAGGGCACGTCTTCTCTTTTCACTGTCGTTTTTCTTTTTGAATCGGAGACGCAGCGCTGGTTAAAATTTACGCCTAGTACGAGTTGGCGCCGAGCGAAGATGGCAAGCTCGGTCATGTCATCGGCTCAATCCCAAAGTGATCAGCCATAACAACCAAGGAGGACGACACCATGCAGTGCTGCCCCAGTGATGAAAGTGATAAAACCGAAAGCAACAACGACGAAGGCTAGACCTTGTACGTCGGACGGGGTCAGAGACGTAAAGGTAAGGTGAGTACTACTAACACCTTAAGCCTCACCCATGCTCGTCCGGCACTTAAGCCAAGCGTTATTAAGAAGAGTTAGCCACCACCGCTACCGAAATAAACCAAGAACTATCTAACCGAGAGTACGCCTCATCAGCAGGCTTCCTGAGCCCTTAACAGAATCCAAGAACTGACTATTAAGGCCGAATATACCCGATCATTGTCTACGAGCTCGCCCCATATGATTTTGCCAAGGGGGTGATCCATGGCATACCCAACCACTACACAATAGAACAAGTCTTAGACGACCTATACTTCCTGGCGTTCCGCCTCGGCATAACCAGGACGGTCGTGATCACTTTCCTGGGGCATAAAGTGCCGTTTTACGTCTACCACACGGGAGTAGAAGGCAAGTGCTCTCTCTATACAAAGATAGGGCCATTTTGCAGCGGTTGCCAGACCTTGGGTCATTGATCCCACATGTGCCCTAATCTCAAAATTTGCAGTTGCCAGTCTTACAGTGGGCAGAATCCTAAACCAGGACACCCGTCTAGCCAGTGTTGAGGCCGGTGCAAAGGGGACCGCTTCACAGCCAGCAAGCGCTGTCCCAAGCGGTTATATAAGCTCTACATTTTCCGACGGAAGGCGCTGGAGCGTGACCCCAAAGCCAAGCGGTGGTCCTCTACGACACAGTCAAGACATTTGCTTAGCACGTCTCGGATACATTCCAGCAACTCTGCACGTGTTGACGACCACGCGTGGCACCGTTCCCGATCACAAACACGGAGCGGTAGTGGAGAAACGAAAAGGCCTGCGTCGCAGTCCACCTCCCAGAATCCTCTGAATGAAGAGACTGATCGTTCTACCAGGTCACCATCCCTGTCCTCGGACAAGCTCCTCCAGAGTAACCAATGCGCCAGCCACAACGGCAGTGAAAACAGTGGTGAAAATATGGTAAGCTGGGCAGAAACAGTCTCCCAACACAACAGAAATGAGAAACCAAATACACCACAAAGAGACGAACACAATAGCGTCAACGTTTCTGAAAGCAAACACTTAAGGCAGGAGTTTGTAAAATCAAACAGGTATTAGAGCAAGTCACTAGAGAGAATGCTAAACTCAAGCAAGAGATCTGTAGAGTCAAAAGAGAAAACGCCACTAGCGCACCAAAAGCAGACGAAACAACCAGGAGTGCCAACAACAGGCCTACACTCGCAGACAAACCGCAGCAGATGCCTTCGGCCAATTAAACACCACAGAAGAATTCACAGAAATGGAAGTTGTCATTGAATCCACGAACGGAAACCCTCCTCCACCAGGAAAAAAACAAGAAACAAGAGCACGAAGCCACACAGCGGAACAAGCTTGGAAGCGCCAGTGAAGCGAGAGTAAAGAAAATCTCAAGCATGCTCTTGAAACTTTTGGTATGACCCTTGGCGAGAAATTAAGCAATGAACTAAGCAGTATAGTTTAACCTATGGCACGGAACTTAGCACAGGCACTAAACCCTCAAATGGACGTGTAGCGAGCCGGTTTACAGCGCTAGAAGGAATACTAACCAACATATCGCTACCAGAACCGTCAAAAGCAAGTATCGGCTCCATAAAGACGCACAGACTCTGTGCTCGGCCGTCCTCAGTCGAGAGCCCATACACAGTTAAAGCGTCTGTGGGAACTAAAACTCTCGACATGGATAGGAATAACGACAACCGCACCAACATTATTGAGGGGGACACCATATGGCAGTGGAACTACAGGAGATATTGTCTCAAGAGAAGCAACTTCCAGCAGCACATTGCAAACCTTTCCGTTCCTGAAACACCTCTTGTCATGGCACTGCAAGCAGTCGGATGCTTAGCCGAATTACTGAATTATAAAGCTTTCTTTCCAACTACGGGTGATGAGAGCAAGGACAAACCCGGAGTCTGCACGCTGACCAAGAGAAATGTTCCTATAATACAACACGACATGTGAATGACATTGATTCAGCACAGTCTCATATAACTTTTTCCCACGAGAAGAAGACAAACCGAAAATAGCCTTTTTGTACTAAACGCCCATAGCGGACATTCAACACTCACCCACTGCGCTACGCGACAGCCTCCCCTCCATTTACATCCCACCGACCTAACCGCACCCCGTTTGTCCCCCACAATACACTGGCAACCCCAATCCACAGCTCGATGCCCCTGTCACCTTTGCAGAGCCACATGCGGCGATCGAAGCCGTGAAATATAATACCGCGACAGGACAGGAAAACATCACAAACGCCCTCTTACGACACATAGATGAGGAGTCCCTCGAACACCTTGTGCAACTCTTTAACCAACACTGGCTTAACCACACTCTCCCCTAAACCTGCGAACACTCCAACATCACCCTCACCCCAAAACCTGGAAATCCTATCTCCATACACAACTTTCGCCCTACATCCCTCACCTCCTACCTTGGTAAACTTCTTGAACACGTCCTGAAGAATCGCAATAATGCCACTTTGAACACACTCAAGCCTACCACCCCAACATGATCGGCTTTTGACCCAACCTAACCACTCAAGACGCCCTGATACAGTACTATCATGCTTTGCACCAACACCCCCCGCAACAAGACCAAACCTCTATTCTCTCACTGGACCTTCGAAAAGCATTTGACAATGTCCCATATTATAGCATCATTAGGGCAGTTTTATCCCAAAACCTAGGCATACAATTCTATCACTATTTCTAAAAATTTCTTACACAACGTATCGCTACCATCCGCTTCGGCCATGTCCAGTGAGATCATTTCCACGTGCCAGACCGCGGAACGCAACAAGGAGCGGTCCTCTTACACACGATCTTTAACCTCACCCTAATCACACTTGCCCGCTCTCTCTTCACCCTACCTACACTACGCAGCACGCTTTAAGCAGATGATATTGTCTTGTGGGTTCACTCTGGCTCTGACCAATACATTGAAACAACACTCCAACACGGCCTCAACCAAGTCTTAGGCCACATCGAACCTTTGGCGGTCCAGTGCTCTCCACAAAAAATCCGCTCTTCTATCTTTCACGCCCTCGTAGCAAGCTCCCTCCAAACCCCCAATCCAACGTTTTATACGCTCCGACCCAATACCCACACACAGGCACTTAGAGTCTTAGGCATCACCCTAACACACAACAGGTCACCCGCACTTACCCTCCAGCACGTAAACAAATATGTTACCCAAACCACCCATCTTAATAAACGAATTGCCAACAAACAGTACGGCACACGAAACAAGACCACCTCCGTCTCGTACACAGAGTTCTACGCAACCGTATCTTGTACCACCTACCATACGTTAACCTTGCATCTACCCAACACGACTCACCTGATGTCCTCCTCCGGAAGACGTATAGGCATGCACTCCTGCTGCACTCATACGCACCAACGCATCGCTTATTCAACCTCGGCATACACAACACCGTACGGGAGCACCTAGACGCCCACCGCGTTTCCCGACTCACGCGCCTCGCGTCCTCCCCGACAGGGCACTACATTCTCAACTCTATAAACGTACTACCACCCACCATCCAATCCCCCTCCTCATTCCACCTCCCATCTGTAACAGCATCCGAATTATCCCAATTCTTCGCCACATGCACCCAACATTCCATGCAGCCCGCCGACTAGCACGAGCCAACGCCCACGTCAAACTATACCCTCCATCATCATGCACACTATACACCGATGCCACCCCCTACCCTCACAATCCTGCACACTATGTAGCTGTTGTTGGCAATCACGCATCATCATACGTCACAGCGGCTACCATACTAACTAGCAACACAACCATGGTGGAGGAGGCAGCCATTGCCCCCCCCCCCCACTTACCCAGCTCCGCACCCCCCAATTCGCCCTCTGTGACTGTCAGCAGGCCAACTGAAATTTTATTGGCGGTATCATCTCTCCCATGGCATTTAAAATTCTCTTAAAAAGTCTTCCCTCCGACATTGTGACCCTGGTGTGGACACCAGCCCACACGGGCGTAGGCACTAAAAAGTGGTGCACGTACGTTCTCGCGAACTAATTTACCGGGTCGCCACTTTCACTACGCCTACGCGCAATGACCCTGCAGGCAAGCAACTTCCTCCTACAATACAGAGATATTGCCCTGCACTACCACCTTCTCCGCCGCCGATACCCACGCCCGTACCCACACCTCTCTCCGGAGGCAGGACAAATGCTGCGAACCCTACAAACGCAGAACTTCCTGCACAGAACACAACTGATACAGAGTCATCCATACCTCTTTACTGACCCTACCTGTCCAGCCTGCGGGGCACTAGACACACACTACCATTCCCTCTGCAAATGCCCCGCCGACCCGTATACCCCCATTCCCTCCCCTTACCTATGGTAGCAGATGTTGCGTGACCCGAGGGAGTCAGGCCAAGTCCTGAACACCTCCCGGGTCCTGGCGGTCGTGGCGTCCCTGTGGGCGTCCTACACCCAAATACCTGATCCCGATGGACGAAAATAAACGTATTCCTTCCTTCCTTCCTTCCTTCCTTCCTTCCTTTTACAGTAACCCCCGAAAACAGCACAATTTTTTAACTCTTTTCCGGAAGGCAATAGACATCGCAAAAACGACACCCCTACTAATAGTGGGTGATTTTAACGCCCCGTGTACGGCTTGGTGATACGCCAGAGACACACCCAAGGGTAATCAACTCTGGAAATCACCCAGCAAGAAAGGCTCTCTCTCCTAACTGATCCCGCTCACCCCACGCCATACGGCAACAGCATCGGCACGGACACCCCTCTGGATCTTGCGTTTACCATGTACGCATCTCAGGTCACCTGCAATAACACCAAGGAAAATCTGGGCAGCGACCACCTCATTATATCCGACCAAATCAGTGCTAGCCCAGCTAAAACCAAAGAGCACAAAATCATGGTTGTCGGATGGGAAGACTTCAGAACCCTGAGACTTGCTGAGTGTGAACACGACGGTGGTATGCCGGACATAACCGACATCGACCCAATGGTCAGCACAGCTGAAGGCGCACGCCGAGAAATCTAGGAGAACCATACCACAGGAGGCGGGTTTTGCGACAGCTGATTCCCACCTACTTTACAAGTGGGAAGCCAAATAGGGATTGGAGAAGCGGATTAGGAAGCAAAACACAACCGCACCCTAACAAGACGAAGGGCGAGATAAAATTCGAAATACAAAAATACGCAAATCTACTCTCGCACCCGCTATTGCACTAAACATGTGAACTCATGGACATCCAGATCGGGTTTCCCAAAACATGGAACATTCTGCGATGCCTTATAAATCCTGAGTCGGGTAAAACCGTGAATAAATTATATTTAAACAGAATCCTCCATGTCCACAACGAGACAAATGCAGAGTTCATACCAATAATCAAAGACAAGTTCTGGCCCGGACTACTTCGGACCCGAGAACACCTTACTTGACCTACGAATCGCCGTCGAAGAACTCCGTGCGGTTGTTCAAAAGCTGCGGACGAAGTCAACACCGCGGCCCGGTGGCATACCCAAGAAGAAACGCACAAACCTCGACGAGCCTTCCCTCACTGCGCTAGCTAAATTAATAAACGAGTGCTTCTTGAGAGGCAACCTTCCAAAAATCTGAAAGACTGCAAACATAGTCATGATAGCTAAACCTGGGAAAAGCTTAACATTGACAACTTAAGGCGAACCTCTTTAACATCTTGTATTGGCAAGCTCCTCGAACACATTCTTAACCATATCAGCAACTACATGGACGGCAAGAACCTATATCCCACCACTGTGATAGAGTTCAGAGCGAAGATTTTGACCCAGGATATTATGTCACAAATCAAGCATCGACGGCAACAAACTTTCTCCTTTGCACACAAGAGCCGTCTTAGGTCTTCACCTCACCAAGTCTTTTCATAACGTCAGATACGAAGCGATACTAGAGTGGCTAGCGAAGATCGCCCCGCGGAAGCAAGTGTACAATTACATTAGAGACGTCTTCTCTACTAGCAGGACTGCTTCCCTTTCAATCGGCAGCCTTTAGTCGGTTGGCTTTGTACTGGGTGGTAGGGGTCTGTGCTCGCAAGGGTCTGTGCTCTCCCCCTTGCTTTTCAACGGCACACTCATAGGCCTGCCTGAGAGATTAGGTAGCATCAAAGGCCTTCACAGTATTAACGCCGTTCACATCATTCTGGGCATCGGTGGCGGCAGCGATGGGCGCACTCTACACACCCTACAAGAGGCAGTAAACACGGTGCGAGATTATGTTCTAGAACGAGTACTGGACTCTTCTCCTCAGAAATCTGAGTTGCTCATCCACCGGCCTACCTGTAGGGGACGGAGGAGAGACCCGTCGAATCCGGACATCTCGGTATTAGGCAGACAACCAGAAGATCCCAGTTCTAAACAGCACCAGAATCCTCGGCCTACGACTGCACTGTAATGGTAACAACAAAGAGACAATCCTTCATCTCGAGAAGAGCACTCAGCACACCATGCGACTCATCTCCGGAGTGGCAAACAAGAATAGAGCTCTGAAGGAAAACACGCGCATACGGCTAGTACAAACCTTTGTAATTTGTAAAATCACCTACAGCATTCCTTTCGTACAACTCGAAAATGACGAGAAAGTAAACATAATGGCTTAATTAACAAGGTTTATAAACAAGCAATGGGATGACCAGTTACCACGTTTAACGAATGCTTGAAAGGACTAGGCATAAACAACTCTATTGACCAACTAAGTGAAGCGCAACAAACAGCACAATTAGAACGGTAATCAAAAAGAAAACTGGAAGACGCATTCTTCAGTCAGCAGGAATCAAAAGCAGAAGTTCCCTCCCAAATGATGTTGAACTCTCCCACGAATGGCGAAAATACATTCGCTTCCCACCACTACCAAGAAATATGCATCCAGAGCTAAACGTGGAAAGAACACAAGCTAGAGCACGAGCCTTTGAAAAACGTTTCCGAACCCCTCGTGAGGCCACGGGAGATAAAACACGGGATGATTCGACTACTACGACGGCGGCTCTTCTCTCAACGCCATGGCAATTGGAGTCGTCAGCAATGACGGAGTCACAATGACAGCATCCAACCCGGCCACAGATCCCACTCAGGGTGAGGAAATTCCCGTAGGCCTTGCTATAAATTCTATCCGAGGAACCACAATCTTAAGCTACTCAAAGTCCGCCAAACTTAACTTCGCGAAGGGCAGGATCTTGCCTGCAGCAGCCTCGCTGCTAAAGAAGACCACCAACCAAAAAAATTTCTTTTGATGTGAACTCCAGCCCACTGCGTTCTGCAGGGGAATCAACTGACCCACGCAACACCTCCAGCTCGGGTCAACCGAGCTGTGTTGCCTATGACGCCACCACAAGCAACATCATCCTCACAAGACACCTCGCAGGAAAGCCAAGAACAAGCACACGTTAATATATCTCACAAAGACAAACTAGTCAATTACAGAGATATAATAAAACGCTGCAGGTTATTCAGATGCAAATACAGACCGGTCTACTACACTCTTTCTAGGAAAGAGGCAGTCACGTGGCGACGGTTGCAGACGAGCACTTTTCCATGCCACGTTTCCCTCAACCGTTGCTACCCAGAACTTTACTCAAACCTTTGGACTTTGCGCAACAGCAGAGCCGGCCTGCACCACATGATATGGGCCTTCCATGAGCTGCAAAAAAATACGGCCGGCTATAATAGGAAATCGGATGTAAATATACCTAAAAGATAAATTAAGACTGCAGAACAATGGGAGGGTGTTCTGCTCAGCTCCACACCGGAGGAAGAATTCGCAGCAGTCCAGATGGCCATAGCCGCGGCGAGGATCCAAGCAATCCTGTCTGACGGCTGAGGGAGGGATACCGTCCAAGTCGTCTACCCTTCATAACCGATCTCGGGCATCAAATAAAGTCATCTCTCCCTCTTTTACAAAAATCAGCATGGCTTCAGAAAAGGCTTGCCTTTCACACCCAGTTCCTTATATTTTCATCGGAGTTACAGTTCAACTTCTACTGCATATTCTTCGATTTTTCCGATTCATGTCATCGTGTAACTTATTGTCACCTTGTTTCCAAATTATTAGCTCTTCGCTTAGATTCCTTAACGTTATCGTGGTTGATTAACGCCTTGTCGCTTCACCTACGGGTCACCATCGTTGACGATTCTTCTTCAACCATAACTGACGTCACATCTGCGGTACGTCAGGGCAGCGGTCCTGGGTCTTTACTTTTTTTAATTGGTAACTTCTTGCAAAAAACATTTATTCCTGATGCAGAACTTGGCAAATGATCTAAACTCAACAAAGTGCAAAATATTCGCTTTTTCTCGGAAGCATGCTTGCTCTGATTTCCCTTACTGTATAAATAACGCAGCAATATCTCGAGCCACTACCTAGAATTATTTAGGTGCCACTTTCACTTCTACTTTTTCGTGGTCCACTCACATTACTTCAATCTGTACAAAAGCATCTAAAACCTTACGATACCTGCGGCGTAACCCGCGAATAACACCAGCAGTCATGCGCAAATTGTCCTACTACACTTTCGTACGCACGCAGGTAGAATTTGCAGGAACTATATCGTCACTTCATCAAGATTACTTAGTTAATCTGCTGAAATAATTCATAACAGAGCCGCCCGCTTTAGTTCTCGCAACTATATTCGCCATTTAGGTACCACGCAGATAAAACACGACATTTCATTACAACCATAACAAATTCGTCGCGTGGTCACTGTTCTGTGTCTGTTTCACAATTGCGTCCATAGTGATAACTCATTCTCTCTTCCCCTCGAGCCGCCTTCAGGCATGTCGTCACGTTTAGACAATCACTTGAGCTTCGAGCGTATCTATGGAAACGCACTTTTATTCTGTTCATGGGCTCTACCTCGTGCCATATGTCATTGAATGATCTTCCTGACGCTACCGCTTCTGCATAAAACCTTGACAGATTACGTGAAGACATAAAAGCGCATTTTACTAATATTTTTGTTTTATATTTGTGCTTCCAACATACTTGATAATGATGCCTTTGTATCTCTGTTTCTTCCTCCCTTGAATTTTGCTATTTTGTATTGCCTATAAATTTCTTAGGGTACTTTTCAGGAATATATATAGTCCTTATAATATTGTTTATATTTTTCTCTCGTGTGTTAGCTATACGTCCCAAAGTTCCTTTTCTTTGTATAGCCCCCCTGCCCCATGATTCACATGGAGCCTGTAAGGTTTTCCAAATAAATAAATAAATACATGTTCTTTCGGACAATTAACTAGCAAGAGTGTGCACCATGTTGCCTCAGACACCAAGTGACTTCAGGTCACTGAGGATCAAGTAGCGCCAAGCAGTGTCATAGGCCTTCTCAAAGTAAAAAAACACCATTAATTAGGTGAAACTGTTTCTGAATAAAGCACCCTTTAGGTATGCCTTAAGAGCGAAGAGACGACAGTTCGTGTATCGCCCTGCCCTGTTGCCTCCCTGGTAGCTCCCGAGTACTCAAGAAAGTGCGCCAGCCTCCAGTTTATCATCTTCTCGAGGAGCTTGCACAGGCAGATTTTCCAAGCAATGGGGCGATAACTGGCGAGACAGAAAGGTTCCTTCCCTTCCTTCAGGAAAGCTACTACGATGGCCGCCGTCCAATAACGTGGAGTGCATCCCAAAAGCCATATTTTATTGTATAGATGTAGAAGTGTTTCAAGGGTTTCGGAGTGTAGGCAATGTATTCAGGCGTAACTAATTTTGTCTGCACCTAGAGCTGAAGGCTTACTTGTGGTTAGAGCAGCCTTCAGATCACGGATTAAAAAAGGAGAATTGTAGGAATTGTGTGACTTGTTCTATAGCAGAAGAACTTCTTTTGGCAAGGCATTTTGTGTTTTATGAAAGTGTTTTTGTAGTGTGCTGAACTAGACACATGTTGTAAGTGTTGTGCAAATTTGTTAGCCCGGTCTTCGAGTGTGTTTTCTGTTGTACTAACCAGGGGCAGGCTGTGTGCCTGTTGTCCTTTGAGCTTACGTATAGGGGTCTACAGTTTGTGCGTGTCCATGTATTAGTTTATATATGTCAAGAAAGTGCGTCAACTATCTTGTTTTGCCCCACGACGCACAGCATTTCCAAACGCCTTGGAACATTTGAACAAAAGAAGTTTAGTCGAAGTCGGTTACCGACGAAAGATGTCCCACGCCTTGATTT
The DNA here is from genome assembly GCF_048455015.1 of Haemaphysalis longicornis. Taxonomy (NCBI): domain Eukaryota; kingdom Metazoa; phylum Arthropoda; class Arachnida; order Ixodida; family Ixodidae; genus Haemaphysalis; species Haemaphysalis longicornis. Next base: position 493,525 of record NW_027526227.1, read on the forward strand.
AGGCCTCTAGCACCCGCCTACATTCCTCATTCCTCTACTGCCTCCTGTGGTTCCGCGGGGCACTAGATGCTTGGGGAATGGACCAATTAGCTGCGATAGGGAGTGACCTTGATGTCAACATCGACCATGTGCGTTTGCACGTGGAGGTTAGAGGACTGTTGCTTGTTTTCAACTTCAATCAGGACTTCCCCTGCTGTGAGCTTTTTAGCCTTGTAGGACTTGCCGATAAGGCTTTCGAGAAACCAGGAGATAAGGAATATTGCCTGGGAAGTCATGGGTTTTGACTTATCAAGGGAGTCCATTAGCAAAAAGCGCGTGAAATTACCGGGCATTGGCGGGGAGATCAAAGTCAAAGAAGAAAAGAAACTTCGGTGTGGCCCCTTTCCAGGGACCTATCCCATTCTGGGGTGTTCTTTGAAAATACCAAATTTTATAGTATAAAGAAAGGAATCGTGTTCCTTCTGTGTCTGCCGTATCTTGATAGCTGAAGAGACCCCGGAGCTCTCTGCCTTCTAAGGAGACAAAGAGCCTATCCGTCGGAGCTTGACCTGGGCTTCGACGGCCAACGTTCGTGGTTTCAGTACTTCACCTTAAAAATCCCCGCCACGGAAGATTACAGCAGAAGTATGGGGGCTCGGGGTCCGTGGTGTCGCCAGTACCGTCACCAAGATTACTCAAGGTGCCCCGTGCGGGGAATATAACAACAGAACACACTTAACAGTAATGTCAATAGGCAAACGAACACAACCAGCCTGATAGATTTTTTTTTCACAATGCGCATTTTGCTTAGGATACCACTCGCTTCAGTTGGTCCTCAAACTGTGTTACAGAGTCACTCTCGACAGCGGTTGTTGGTAGTGCGTTCCATTCTTTTATTGTTCGAAGAAGGAATTGTTGTATACACTAATGTATAGTTGAGAGGTCCAGAAAATACCTTCAGGTGTACCTCTTATGGTTCGGCCTCGTTGTGGTGCTAAGTATTGAGAGGTGTCTATTTTTAAATGATTTTTAAAAGCAAGATCCTTTTTCCAGAGCTTTTTCCAGGCATTAGTCTCGCTAGGCTCCGTCGTTCGGCTAGGGAGTGTAAATAAGTAATTGCAAAATTTCCATAACAGAATCGGTTCGAGAGGAACTGGACAAAATAGATGGGGCTGCTATACAGGGTAGTCTTTCAATTATGTTGACTACCCTGTTTCACAATCATACCATGTGATACTAGAATATTAGAATGCCGGTCGGAACATGTATAGGTAGCAGTAAATTTGGCGTCCTTGGAAGCAAGCCTAAGCTTCGTATACAAAAAGCGTTGTGTAATTTCTGCAGTTGAAAAAAAAAATTAGCATGTTCCTTTTAACTAAGAAAACTAGAAATAGTAAAGCCCATCTTCTTCACCAACATCATTCTCATTTATGCACGTACACGCGAGCTTTGTTGTCGCATTACCAAATATTCCAGAGTGAATGGGCATGTCAAAGCGGATTTGACGATTTTTTTGCACCATCTGAACTTTTGCTCATACCTCGTTTGGTGTCTAGTTTAAAGACAACACTCTTACACTTCTCGGAGCTGAGAAAATTCTTGGGACCGCTGTCTGATTTTGTTCTAATTTAATATCCCTAAAGCACTTATTTATGTCCGACATATACGGGGCAGTAGCGGTTAGGGATGAACTCGTTGGAAAGGTGGCGTTTAAGCTCACTCGCACAGGTACACAGCATCTACTTCATTTTGACGTCTCGGATAATTTCTTCTATATTGCCATATTTGAATTCATTGTTATTGCGCCGACATGGTCACTTGACATACTTCACATTCAAGTAGAGCCTTTTGTTGTCCTTCCCAACTACTTCAACGCCTACTCACGCTTCCCTTCTTATGGTCATTGTCACCATACTTACTCTTATCCGCAAGAATTCTAATTCAGTTTAATTATTCTACTTCCATCTTATTTTCTTATAATTATGCATTACTATTAGAGCAATACTATTATTATTCTTTTATACATCTTCATTTGTGTGGGTCCACCTTATTTCATCTTATTATTATTTACCCATTCAAATTCATCCTTATTTGATTACAACCGGCATTTTGATTTATAACAATAAAGGCATAATCATGGATAATTACGTTTTTCAATCATAAACACACTCCACGCAGAAGGCAAGGCAAAGTCTTATTCTGCTATTTTTGGGGACGAGTTTTTCACGGACATTTTTTACACTTCGTGTCGATGCCAAGGTTGCTCAAATTCACCAGTCAATGACACAATAATGCTGTTTCCTTAATGAGGAAATTGTTAAGGTTGCCCTTCCGGCCATAATCGTTTTAAAAATTATTTTTCACCTCAGAGCAGTTTAGGCCTGATCATGGGACATTGGCCTTCGCAAAATAAAACAAGAAAACTCCCCAAACGCTGGACGCCGTGCGTGACCTTCACGCAGTGGCTTCCGCAAAAAACAAAGCAAGTGCACGTTAGCGTGCTCCTCGTGTGTAGCGCCCGGCGTTGTGTAGGCTTGTACGTCGGCTTCGTCCACGTGACGAGCTCCCACCTTTTTTATAGTCCTCATACAGCGACCTTTGCGACACAAGTACACCGTGCCGAAGACCACAACGACGAATGGGTCAAGGCATCCTTTCATGATCCACACGTGGAGAGGGCCACCGTACCAGCCAACGAAGAAGTGGAGATCTATTGTGGGAAGGAGTGAGCTCTTAGCAGTGGGAGACCGTACTGCTGATCTCGGACCCGGGAGAGCAGGCCCGTCTGGTCCTGATAGCGGAGGGCTCCACCAAGCAAGAAGAACTCCTGCCTGTTGACTCAAGGGGGACAGCGGCCCTCTTGAATACTTCCCTGCCCTTACTCCCATCTATGCACAAATAACTGTTGTCACTCTTCCGTGGGGGGAACGCGTTACAAGAAAACTTGCCCGACGTGGCTGGGCCCATCGGACTACGAAGACAGCCAAAGGAGTTACGATAATTGCTACTGCATAAAACGCAATAAACACTTTAGGGGTGTTTGTTTGCCTAGCCATCCAAAACGGCTTCTCAGTGCTGTAGTCGGGTTTGTCCCTCTCTACTGGTATCTGTTTTTAGCGTCAGGAAAAGCTATGTTAACGTCAGTTGTGCTGTTTCTGCAGCCTTCTACCCCAAGTGGGCGCTGGCGCCGATCTCTTAAGTTTAATTTCCAGAATTTGACCAATGGCTATTACAGCAAGACAAAATCTGCAGTTTCAGAGCGAATGCGTCACAAATTACCTCATCTGCAATAAATTTTGTCGATAATAATTTATCTGTAACTTCAAGAGTCGTTTTCACGCATGCCTAATAGATTCAAACGCTTGATGGCGATACAGTCACTTTAAAACTGTTTACAGACCAAAAAGGTCTATGGTTTCCCAGATTATTAGGCGAAATATTTGGATTGTATATTGCAAATCGGCCCTATTTCGGTGTCTTAAAGCCTCTTGCGACTTCTGCAGTATGGAAAGTATTGTGTACGAAGAAATAGGTTTCGTAGCTGTTATTTTCGACTTCATAGTATTACCAACGTTCTGTATGGCCTAGTGGTCATATCGGTTGTCCCTTTTCTGGCTAAAGAAATAATGAGGCAGAAGGAAGCATCCAGCAAATTCAAAATTATGTAGAATATCGAAGGGTGGCGCCGTTCTACTTCGTAGCAGTGGAGGGTAATCTGAATGTAACTTAAAAATTTCTCCAGAAAGCATAAAATATGTGGGATAGAGGCCAAACTCCTGGGGCACAAGGAACACTCCGTATCTGGAACATCCGCAATTGCAAAATAGACTATATATACGACGAAGCTTAGGCTTTGTAATACCCTCGTACATTGAGCGCTCCAAGTATCACGCGGATGGCTCTACAAAGGAAGAAATGTCTGTGCTCGTTACGGGCACAACCAGATTGTTATGCTCCACGATGGAAAATAGGCTATGTACAAGGGCTAAGCGTTCGATTTTTTATTACGTCGTTGTTGTTGTCACTGTAACCAGAATCGTGCAAACGTTGAAAAGCGGTACATGGCACCCCATCGCCAATAGTTGTAGATAGATGAAACTCCCGCAAGCCAAGTCACTTATTTTACATAGTGAGACAGGTTTAGCAACATTAGTGACAGTTTAAAGAAAATAGTTTATTTTCAAATTCAGAAGCCCATATTAGGTGACTCATTTAGGGTCCTGAATTTTCGAAGTATCATAGGGTGCCTTTTCTCACAGAATACCATATTTTGTCCGTGCAACAGCACGACTTGTTGAAGGGAGTTCATATACGTCTACTTTAAAATTGTTCGTCTCGACAATGATATCTCTAGTCATAAAACACAGGGACCGATGAGCGTCGTGTACTTCAATGACATGCAATAAATGCTATTTACGGCTTTATATTACTGTTGTATATCTTCCTAAAAATATTTGCAGTCATCTGCAAGTATACCTATATAATAGATATTGGAAAGACGAGCGTTTGTGGTAGACAGATATTTAAAATTTAGCATAAGTGTTTGGTCCAACAATTTTTTGACATCCCTGACAACTTCTGCCTGAATAACACAATCTTTACCATATAGAAAACTAGTTGTGGTGTATTTGCGAGCCCAATAAACCAACTTGAACGGGCAGAAAATTCGTGTAGCCCAACAAATAAATACGTCAAAATTTCAATATGGAATTCGCACAGTTGTCGAAAGCTTACCTTTATACGCCAAAATACATTTCTTCCGTAATAATTTAGTAATTATTTTACGTTGTCTAGGGACACGAAGACCCGCCACAACAACACGTAAGTGCAAATTTCACATGTAAGTTTGCTTGGAGGGAAACCCTAGATCACCGCCATTCCTAACACTCCCGTTTTTCAGTTTTTTACTACGTGGTGTTTGCTTTTGCTCGTTTCGCGATTTCTTTATATACACACGTGGCGTTACTTTCTTCGGACCAATACTACACGTTTTTCATAATTTTCTTCTATGCACTTGCTTGCATTCTTATTCTTCAACTCGTATTGCATAATTTATAGTTTGCATCCGATGTGTATATAAGAAGGGTCATAATTTTTATGTCAGTTTCCGCTTCCTTTGTACGCCTTAACATCGACCATTTAATCGCGTTTGGTTCGTTCCCAAGTGACGTTGAACAAAAATATTCATTTTTTGATAGTTTTTTGGGTGCAAGAACGCCTTTTATCAACAACATGCAGTGACCAACTTGACACACGAAGAGCAATGCATTAAATGGGCAAAACATATTTGGTGTCTTTAGCGTTATTGCCTGTTTCCTCTTCATTGATGAAGCAATACCAAAGGCTGTTTCCTCGTCTCTTCCTCTAAACTTGCCGCCTCTTTATTCTGTGATGTTCAGTAGCCGGGCTTCGGAATGCAAGTTGAACCAACCGCTGTTTTCTCTCGGTTGTTCTCTTCCTCCTAAAGGTGTCACAAATTTTCCCGACAAAGGCTATGGTAAGTTTAAACCAACGAAAAACCATAAACGTTCAAGTGTTCCCTGTTTTTTTGAGCAACTTTTACTTAGACAGCTAAGCCCTTATTTAATAAACCAAAACGAGCAAAGTACTCTTTCCGAAAATGCTACCAATTTTAAACAAACCTGCTTTAAAAAAACGCTTCTTGTGAACCTAATATTTATCTTTTTTCTGTCTTGTTAGGAATATAAAACTAGGTTGAAAAATATTTGCGAAAAAATATTTTTCTTCAGATGGTTGAGACCAATGCATAAAATGGGATAGGAGCTGTTATGGTAGCACCACAAAGTTTTGTAGTCCAAATGAAATGGCATCCAAACGAAATTATGTACAACTAGTACTCAGGCTTTTATAAGGTCAAAAACATAAAGTAACTTACAACACATTTCTATAATTGTATGTTTCTTTTAAAGAAGGTGTTAAGTAACAAGAACAATATACCTGGACCTGAAGCGCCGCAATTTTTAGCCACTCTGCAAGATAACGTGCACGTGTAGAGCAAAAGTGAGCTTGGAATAAAGGACACCGTGTTAACAATTCGCTGAAAAATACAATCTGAATACTACACCATGAGAAGTGATTGAAAAATTGCGCCCACCTCCCCGCGAGGGGAACCCAGTGTTGATGCGACGCATCGTGGGGTTCACTTGGTGTTTGCGTTGGATTGATTCTGAAATCGCGTGAAACGTGTCGGGAACGCGTATGAGTATTATGTTTTATGATAATTATTGTTTTATTGGCCAATCTTGGTCCATCTCTCTAAGTGGTATGCTTGGGGCTTCGCTGTCCAACGACCTTTACTCCATCATTGTTGCTCTAAGTGGGCGCTTCTTTTCTTTTATTGCAAGTATTAATCATTGCCCCATCCTGCCTTGTATCAGTAGCTTCTTGACGTAGTTTGAATGAGTCAATGATATAAGGCGCGTTCGTAGCATTTGATTCTGTCTCGCCTTTGTGGCGCAGTGGAAAGAGCACCATGTACCTCGCGTTCCGCGCACAGGGCCGTGGGATCTAAACCGGGCGCCGCTAACTATTATTTTTTCAATAGTCTAGGGGGAGGGGTGTGGACGGGCAGCAACGCCGTATGGAGGGACAAGGCGAGCGAATGAGATGCAGTCGCATCTAAAAGGGGTAGTAAAATATTATATTTTCATCAATAATATTTTACCACGTGGTTTTCTATAAGATGAGTCTAACTTTAGTATTAAACGTTGCAGGCAGATAACCAATTTTTTGTGGTAGCACAAATGTTCTTTCATTTTATTGAGTAGACAATTACACAGGCGACTTGTACACAAAATTCTATTAACGTTGGTGTTTTTACATTTTGACTGTTCCAGGAAGGAATTATTTGTACGTCGGCTTTCGCGCACTATCGCTGCATTTTTTCAAGAAAATTTTACAGCGTTTCAGCTTGTGTCACTCAACTGTCGTCAAAAGGAAATGAACCTCTGGCGCCTATGCCACAAGCATCTTCCCAGTTTTCCACTCCCGCCTCTCACCCCCTTCGCTTCCCTATATAGCCTCGTTGTGCAATGAACAGAGGGTTCTGCAACACGATTACCTTTTTCGGCTTTCTCACTGTTCGTGCGGCATCTTTTTTGGCAGCGTTGATCTTCTAAAGCGATGCTGTAGCGTCCTCCCTGACGCCGTTGTACGCTAATACGTCCTGCAAGAAAGCCAACGTTTAGTGACGATGATGACTGATCGAGCATTAAGTGACAAAAAAAAACAATCTCTCTGTTGCCGAAATCGAACCTGTTCATTCGCGGTATGCAGCCCTCGTATAACCAGTTGCTTCCTTTTGCCGCTGTAGAAGCGAACGCCAAGTAGGTACCATTCATGCTATACACCCCAAACCCAAAAGTAAGGCCTGCAGAGTGCACGCCCTACAGTCGCTCTGGGTATACTATAAAAGTGGTGCATACCTCCATTTTTACACGTTCTGCGAACTTTGGATTGCCCAGCCAAATGATTCATCACGGGAGTTCAGCCGTCCTCATGGGTGCATTGTTTTTTGTTTACCTTCTATATTTTGTTCGGCTTTGAACAGCATAAGTGTGAGCTCTGTTTTTTTGGTTTCTGCCACACAAGCTTAAGTCTTTCTGTTGAAGTTTGAAGGCATTTTATTTTTACTACCTATCCTAAAACCCAACACAACATATATTCTTATTAAAACAATGAAGGGAGCACTGGAAAAGCATTAGTATTTTGCCTGAATTATACCTCACCTTTTTCTAGCGCTCTGTTATCAGTACAGTTGGGCTAGCGAGATTACGTTTAGTGCTCTGAAAAATTTGTAGCTGTGTAAATGGGTTTTTCAACAAATTTTTAAATCGACAAACCGGAATAATAAATCTTCTTCGTTTAGGTAGCCCAGGAAAGGGGAAATGATTATAAAAAAACTTACCCAGTCTGCCCAAATGTGTCTATGAAAACGAAAACGTTGTTTCAAAAATTGGCCATTTCATTTTTTCTAAGCTTATAGTTATCTCCATCTTACCCTCATTCAACGAGAGATCTAACGTGTGCGTACACATGCAAGTTTTGTTCTTTTATTTTCGTGGGTATTGTGCGAGCACAGAATAGCCAAAAATTGCAGGGCGTTTCCTTTACATAAGGATGATTCATCTTTTATTTACTGTGCTGCAGAAAGTGGCTTCGATTGTTGTTTTAGTCAATAGCCGCCAAAACGTATGACGAAATCCTTAAATTGTCGTTTGTAGCAGATACCGTGCTTGTTTTTGTTTTTCCCCGCCACAAAAATGGCCTTAGACATAGGAATAAATAAAACATTCAAGTTCCCTGAGAAATTTAGCCGCGACAAAGAACTATAGGAGGCCAGATAACTCCTCAATTTTCGAGCGACGAAAGAAGAGGTAGATGAGTGCGTGGCTCATGAGAATTCAATCTCACGTCTGGAGAGCAGAAAAACTTAACACATTAAAGCAGCGTAGAGCACTAATTCTGGGAAAGATGTGGCGTGTGTCCTTAAGGTCCTCGTTGAAACATTTCTCCCAAAAATACAAAGAAACAAAGTATAAACAAACGCAAGCACAGTGTAAAATTCAAAAAAACATGCTAAAGCATTTTTCTGCAAAACACAACCAAATGAGCGCAAAAAATGACGCAAATGGATATCTTTAAATGTATTCATAGCCATTTTCTCTTTTGAAAACCCAAGTGGACCTGAGTGCTCTGCTAATTTTTAGATCAGGAGGAGAGGTGTTCCCGAAACCAGTAGCTGTACTAGAGTACAACCGTAGTTTTCGCGGTTGCGGGTACAAAATTTGTAAAATATACTTGACGAAATCGTCGAATGTGGCATGTAGGTTGAGAACGCAGCAGATGCTATATCGGTAGACTTGAGGAAGTTAACGTTTTATGAACTGAAAAAATTGGGAAGGGCTAAACGATGCAAGGAACGTAATTGAGAATGTATGCTCAATACAACTGCACTTTGATATAGCATTGTACTCGTGGAAAATGCGCCGCGCTAGGGGTACCAAGTAAGAACATTTAGGAAGCCTATAAAAAGCCTTCTATTGCTATGTATTTTATTCGCCTTTGCTATAGCCATAAGGGCAACAATTATATCTCGTGTGGTAACTTTTTTGGAATCTTTCACCCACACATGGGTTATTTCTCCGCTAAACAGAACAGTTTTATGTTCTGCTTCTTTGTGCACTTGCAGCATTGCACAGAAAAAATAAACGAATGTACCGGAAGCCGAATCCGTATATTGACCAATTTGTATTGGCCGGCATACATATACGTTACTGGTGACTGTAAGAATGTGGTATCGAGTATAAAAAAAGAAAATCTCACCTTCAGCTTGAGAAAAACGTAACATAAATATAGCAAACCTAAACGCCTTAATATTGGATAAAAATATGCACTGACCTAAGAACCGGGGTCTATATTCATAGAATAGATGAGGTCATTTGTAGCAAATATAACTCGCAGTACAAGATCATTAAACTGCAATAATTACGAATTGAATATTTCTAAAACTCTAGCCGAAGCTTGCCATAGCACTGTGTGGTAAGCGTAGTGCGGGGAGTTACCACTACCACAAAAAGTTTGGTCCCACTTAGAACAGTACTGCAGTAGCGGTATGTTTCTTCCGAAAGCATCATGTGCTACATGAGGTAAAACACAGCAGTATGAGCAGTACATGGGCAAAACATTTAAGTAATAACCGTGGCAGGAAGAGAAATCAATGTCTGGCCAGATGAGTGCAGTAAACTGACCGAACAAGTACTAAATACCCAGGACTCGTAGAACACGGTTTTAGAAGTTCAGTAGTTTTACAGCTCTGCTTTGAAAGGCTGCGCGTTATGACCTCACCAGGCGGACACATCGCGTGCGGGGCAACATATTTCGCATAACTTAATTTATAATAGAATCCTAGCTTATTAGTTAAGAGTAGGAAATACCCTTCGAAGAGACCAATGATCATATACCAACTCAAAAAATGTTTTAATAACGAGGAGTCTTATACCAACAAACTACGGCCGACTCGGCAATTAGGAAATGGCTTTCAAGTAAGCATCCTCAGCCCGATTCTTGCACAGGCGCTGAGGTGGATGGCGACTGAAAACGACAGTTATCGTTATGAAGTCGCAAACACAATTGTCGTTCAACTTTGATGTCACAACACGTAAACATGACTGAATGCTAATGGCCTTTTTTTCTTAACTTTTCCTTCGAATAAAGGTGAAATAGTACATAGGTATTAAAACCCGTGCTTCCTTCACGACAAGATGAGACAGTTTCTTTTTCAAAAGCGAATCAAAAACGGTGTGTTTGCGAGGCGTGATTATGATTGTTGTTCTGATTTCTCTGGCGTGTAAGAGTTTCATACCTCAACTTTAAAGTAAAAGTGGGAAATCTGTTTTACGTCTTTAATGAACAAAACAAAAAGGTGAATATTTTACCAACAATCTTTACACGTCTGAAAAGTAGGAAAAATCTTTACTGACATTTTACTTAAAAACTACACCGGCATTTTGTTCTTGCTGTTGCTAATTTGAGATTGAAGTTTTGACAATAAACATATCACCTAACTCTGCACTAGAAACGTTTTGAAGTGATTTAGTGTAATGTCAGTACAGTGCAGTGTCAATGAAACAAGTGTGAACGTTGAAATACAAGCTTGCCCAAACACCCAAAACTGTCCGCACAATCACAGATTTCAAGGATATATAGTGAAGTTTCCGGAAAGAAAACATTGGCTCCGAAGAATTATTCGATAAACTTTTCTTTCAGGTGTTGTCCATGACGAAAAAAATTGCAGCGTCAAGTTTGTAAAGATAGATCAAGAAACGGTAAGCAATTTATAAACCTATTTTATTACTCCATGCTCCATCAGGGTATCGCGCAAGTTAAATTGGAATACTTTCAACCTTGTTAGCATAATAGCAGCAGCTAACCGCTCGAATGAAGTACTCTAGCGGACTCGCAGTGGTGTTGGCGGCACAGGTTAGCTGTTGCTTTTTTTGCAGTTGGTAACACAGTGCCGGAAAAAGTGTACAGGCGTCCGGGGCCCACGCCCGAGAGTACCAGACGGAACAGATTGTGTTTTGGTAAGTTCCAAATATTTCTTCTACCCAAGAACACTCCATTTATAACAATATATATTAATATGCATATATATATATATAAATATATATATATATATATATATATGACTAACATGCTGGCGATGGGGCCGAAGAAAGGGTGAGAACAAAGTAAAAAACCTCGGTAACAGCAACAGCCGAGGGTTTATTTGCATGTTTCGACTTGAGCCAAGTCTTCTTCGGGAATGATGGCTTCGGAAGAGAGCGTAGATGTCAAAAGTGGAAAGCGGGTCCACGAATAGCCAACGATACCACACACAAACATATGTGAATAATACAAACACGACGCGGAAAGAATGAACACAAATATAAACAGAAAAGCGAAACAGACGCCAGGATAGTTGGAAAAGGAAAAAAAGAATTAAAAATAGGGAGGAGAAAAGGAACAGCACTGAACAGGAATTCGAGTGGTAGAGATGCGAGGCAAGTGACGGAAACTAGAAAAGCTAAACAGCGCCCGAAATCGGGGTTGTGGAACAAAGGAGAGAAGGCAATATACATGCGGCAGCTAGCCGTCACTATGCTAACGCCCAAACGCGCAATGGAATCTTATTCCCGTTGATTTAAAGCGAGTGGTAGCACTATTGCGGCATGTTGTTCTGCTTTTGCTGCTCCTTTCGTCCGACTCATTGACGTCGCGTGCCTTCCTTTGCATTGTTTGCACCGCACATTTGCTCTGCAAACACGTGATGTCTTGTTCGGCCGCGTACACCTAAAGCATGCTCTGCTGGCTGCGAGCGCCGCCTTTTTGTCTTCCATCTGCAAGCGGCGCCGACAGTCTCCCGTCCCATGGTTGTTTTGTTTGCAAAAGATGCACACCATTTCTTATGAACTGTAAAAACTCGCTGTTGTTGGAAACTGTCTCGTACTTTCTCTGGTCCGTTTCTGAGTCCCCGATCTTTGCTCCTTTTCTGTCTTCTCCCTCAAGATTACTTGACGCCGAAGAAATTGAAGCAGTCATGTTAGGGCTTCTGCACTTGTTTTTTTCTGCTGAATCGCTTTGCTCTCCTTCTTTCTCTGTCGTGCCTATTCTGAGCTATCTCCTTTAACTTGAACTCCACTGACAATTTTGATGGAATAACCCTTCAGAACTGGCATGAGGATATGGACATACAACTCAGGTTTTACATTCAGAGAAACAAGGGCGAGAAATGTTCACTTGTGCGGCTTGGAATAGCTTTCTCAGCTCATTGACGCCCCTCGCTTATTTTACGTTTGGAACGGTAAGCAGTTTGCTGATGTGCATATCCACCGAACTTTTATGCCTTCCGTTCGTGTCCTTTAATAACTGTATTGCGGGGTCATAGTTCTTCGCAGCGAAAAACAGGAATCCTATTGTAGCCCCTGCCTTGCCAATATGACACCATAAACTGTAGTACTTCAGGGCTTTATTCATGTTAGGCCTGTCGTGAACCGATTATTTGTATTGAGTCCGAAATCAGTTTACTCCAGCATATTTACATCGATTTTTATGAGCCGCAGCTTGGCCACCTGAATGTCATCAGGCCTGGCACTGTTCTGATGGGTCGGTACTAAGGTCTGGCAATTAGTATGGGCATTTACGCTGCTTGGGATGGACTCCGCCATGCTTATATCAAGCTTCGATAGTAAAGCCGATATCTTCATGTCATATTCAATTATCCTCTCAAATTCACTGTCCGCAACTTCCTCCGTTAAGTATTGCTCCGTTTGGTTGTTTACTTTTTATAGTCACGCTTCTAGCCCGTTGATTTGTGCTTGCGTTGAATTAAGCAACATTCTTTCGGCTCCGTCTCCTATTTGCTGTTCAGGTGCGTTATAGAGCTGCGTCATTTGCGACAGTAAAGCCTTTTTCTTTGTTACAACCTGTTCGCTGTTCTTGGAAGGTGGTTGTCTGAAGCTCGCTTACGTTTCAATCAGATCGCCGGATCCCCTTGATGTCCATTGGGGCTTTGTCGTTGTCTGGACCAGGTCGATAAGCTGCTCCGACGCCTCCGTCTTCTCCGCGGTTCCAAGGCAGCCTGCAGGCATTTCTTGCGTCGAGGTAGACATCATGGTCAAGGCACCACTTGTAAACGCAAGATATCCCGGGAAACAGTCCGCATTCTTTCTTTAATGGCTGATACAACTGATCGCGCACTCGCTGTGAGGGGAGCTTGTCTTTTTCCTCTTGAGGGTAGATGGTGGTGATATTTAACAGTGTTCGAAGGAGAACTGGGGCGCGATTGACCACCGCGGCCATGACACTTCCCCTGGACATTTAAATGCTACTTTAACCTGTGCCGGTAACCACTACGTACCATGTTTCATTCCTTAGTTCCCGTGTGTGACTCTTCCGCTTTTGAAGTACCTGCTGTTTTCGATACCGCGTACTCACAGCCCCCTATTACTTTTTCGTTTGTATCTGTTCATTGTGTGCATTTTGTTGTGTGTAGGGGTTATACAAATATAGTCTCGTTTAAAGAGTTTATTCTCTAATAAATTATTCTCCAAGAACCTGCCAATAATCAACGTCCGTGACAGGACGAGGCTAGTTCATTTCGTATACCCCGAAACCTCTCATAATGAACAAGGCAGAATTCCAAGAACTGTGGGAGCGTTTATGCCTAAGCGTGGAAACAAGCAAACAAGGCAGATTTACAAGAACTAGGGAAGCGTTTAGGCTTAAGCGTGGAAGCCCTGGAAAAAGCGGTGCTCGAGGAGCAAGAGCTCTGGCGTGAGGAAACTGCTCTAGAGCTTCAGGCGGCCATAGAGCTAGCAGAGTTGCAGAAGGAGCGTGACAAGAACTTGCGAGCGCGTGAAAAAAATGAAAAACGAACTTTCCCGCTAAAGGTACGGTGAGCGCGCCTTGAGGCGGCGCTAAGAGAACCACGTCAAGCAGAGCGTCATAAAGAACCCAAAGGTTGAACAAAACCGTTCGTATCTTCCAGCTACAGCACAAACGAAACTGACCCCTTTTCAAGAGTATCAACATTCCAATGAACCTTTGAAGCATGATGTAACGACGGAAGATCAGGTGGCCCTTCAATCAGAGGGTGATCATGGAACTAAATTGAAAACGCACGTAGCAACATACATCGCACATGACTGCTTGCGGGTTTGTGAGCCCAATTTTAATGGTTACCGTACATCGGGGCCGGCATGCCATCTTGTCGCATAAGCACCGCTCTTTATTAGAAAAGACCCCGACTACAGATAGAGTTGTCGAAGAAAACCGCACATCAGTCCAAAGAGACCAGGTAGTGTCGAGAACAAAGCACCCTCTTTGAGGGCGACGAAGGCGCTACTCTAGTCCGACAAAGAGGCGAAACTAAAAGTGTAAGAAGGGCTATAGGATTGCGAAGAGAGCAAACCCGCACTGAGCGGTCGCTCTAAAAAAGCAGAAACTACACGCCAAAATATTTCTCCGCCTGGGCCATGCACAATGTCTGGCGGAAAGTTGCTTGCGTATCTACGCGAAGCGTGCGAGGTAAGGGGAAAGCCTAATAACTATTCTGCCAGACGCTTGTACGCAAAAGGTAGAGAGCGGCACCGCAGCCACTGTCGAACGAGGTACACACAACCTGCCAGCTTCTGTTTTCAGCTGAAACCTGGTCCGTGTATACATTTAAGCGTCGTGTGTAAATATTTTATTAACGACATTCGCGTCCTGGTTTATTATTGTGGACTGCGAACAGTTTTGTCCAGTGATTTCGAACTTTGTCTGCTGTGTGAACATTTTTCGGGAAAAATCTTTAAGTAGGGGGACGTGTCATAGCGAAAAAATCACAAGAACAAAAAGAAATGCCGAAAGACGAAGACGACAATAAAGGAGGTGCAAGCACGCGCCGCCAAGGTCATTTCCCCGGCTACGGCGGCCAGTGCTCGAGGGCACAGCACGAGCTGCGCCGGCCGCCGGCCAATCGGAGGCGGGTAGCGATAGTGGCCGGCGGCAGAAGCGATCCCGTGAAAAACACCAATCAAGAAGACTGACTCAGAAGTGTGAAGCGTGACTGGGAAGAGTGGCAGTCGGGCGACCGGACCTGTGCCGTGCCCCAAAAGGTCCTCAAAAACTGCAGCCTCCAGGACATGTTCTCTGCAAACATGTCGTCCCGCCGTGCATCGGTGAAAGAAGGCGACGCCCAAGACAGCTGCGTTCGCAACTTGGAAACGGAATCTGGGAGTCCGCTTGACCACGGTGGCCACGACGCTTGACCTTAACATTTCAGCGCTACTTCGAGCTGTACCGGTAACGACTACATACCATGTCTCATTACTTTGTAGCCCGACTGAGGTTCTTCCGCCATTTGAACGAATTGCCGTTTTCTATACCGCGTTCCCATATCCCCCAATTGCTCTTTCGTTTGCATCTGTCCATTGTGTTCATTTTGTTATAGGATTGGGTAATAAAAATATAGTCTCGTGTAAAGACTTTTTTTTCTCTAATTTATTATTGTCCAAGAACCTGACAAATGGTATTAATTTCGGGCATCTCACTTATTAGTTAAAACCGCCCAGAAATTACCTATCTTTGGCAGGAGTAGCTTGCTTACCTGTATTGTGTTTGTTTTCAGGCCGGCGGAGCCAACACAGCTGCATAGAGCGTAAGGGGCGTAGGAAGAAACCGCGTAGGCTTCTTTGTTATTCGGCGTGCTTTTGTGTCAACCCGACGAGCGGGCGCGAAGAGAGATAGAGAGAGAGGGAGAGAGAAAAAAAAACACTTTATTGGCTGAGGAATCGGCCAAGCAGAATTGAAGTCCTTATGTTGGCGCCAGGTAAGGGCCGAACGTCCATCCCACCAGGACGTCTTCTCTTTGGGTTGGGTGGGCGAGCTCGTGGTGACCGTAGGCCGGTGCCTTTCGGCAACCGCTTCCGCCCTCTTGACCAGGCGTACCTGTAGGTCTTGGTCGGGGCTGCGAAGCGAGTCCTCCCACCTCTCCTCAGAAGGTGTTTCGAAGAAAGGGTCCTGCGGGCATGCCCAGATGATGTGGGCCTGGTTGGCATAGGCGCCACATAAGGGGAACGCCGAGGTTTCAGTTTCAGTTTGAGTTTATTATTCGTTCAAAATAACAAAGTTCACAGTCAGTAGTATGCAGACGGGGGTCCCAAAGTCGGGCGACTGCAGCGGGACCCTCGAGGTGGTTACGTGAAGGCTGAGGTGGATATGCATCCTAAGGGCCGGATTGGGTAAGGCTCCCGTCTGGAGTTGGCGCCAGACGTGTCTTTGTTCTGATGTGAGAGAAGTTGCTGCCGGAGTGAGATCCCGCTGGAGAGAAGGTGACATAGGTCGGCGTACTCCCTCGTTAGTACACTCATTTGTAATCATTCCTACTCAAACTCACGAGTGAGGGTAATGATAAGTGAGTACACACTCGGACTTAAAAAAAGAGTACAAAGACGAGTGAGTATAGGAATAAGTTCACTACTCGTGAGTACAGTACTCATGAGGAAACTACTCATGAGTATGAGTACTCATGAGTACAGTATTTATAAGTATGAGTACTCATGCGTATGAATACTCATAAGTATCCCAGGCAGCACAGGACTGTTGGGCCTAAAACAGGCCGGTGTACTTTGGCCGGTGATTTTCTGTCCGGCCGTTTTCCGGCCGGCATGTTCGGCCCATGTCCAAATGTGGGCCTTTTGGCCGTATACGGCCGTACTCCCATGGCTGTCCAACGGCCAGTGTCCGTCGGCCAGTCGACCGGCTTACGGTCATACGGCCAGATTCCAGCCGTAGGGCTCCGGCCATTCCAAAGCCACCCGTGTACGGCCGAAGTACGGCCGCCGGAGGACAGCCGAGATGCGGTCGTCGGACTCCAGCCGGACTACAGCAACCGGAAATACGGCCGTGCTACGGGCATTGGAGTTCAGCCACAGTACGTTAACTGTACTGAGGCCGGTCACTGAATGTCGCGCAAGCAGATGACTCATTCGCGCAGCGCAGAAGCAGCACAAACCCAGCATTTCGGGTCCAATGCAGCCACATCAATGTGAGCTCGCGCGCAACCACCAGCCGTTAAGCTTTCAGCGCAGCCTTGCTTAATTACCAGCCTCAATTGACAGCAAAATTCATTTATTAAACAGTGTTCACAAATTGTCGTTCCTTTAATTACTGTGCCTCTTTTACTGCCGAACACATAAAATATTCAGTTCTTTGTAGAGCTTGAATATATGTATTGTCCAGGTCCTAATATCCTCTGTGGGGCGGCTTACCTGTAATAAACGGGAAAGAGGAGGGGGGGGGGGGGGCGACGGAGGACGCATATTTTAGTGGGTTGAATTTCAGAGAGATACATTGCGCCGCTTTTAGCCAATTTCTTTTAGGGCAATATTCCGGAACACTTTCGTGCTCTGACTACATAAACTATTTTTATAACAGTTGCTTTAGCAATTTTGATGTATATAAAACCGGCGTGAATGCCTTTACGAAGCGTTTTGGTTATCAACAAAACACTCATGAGCATTTAATATAAGTCCTTCACAAAAAAGTATGTCCAGTTTTTGCCCATTTTTTTTGCAAAGACATTTTCTACTCGATCAACTTTTCTGATGACCTTGCGCAGGGCTGATCCTAAGAAGGAGCGAACAGGTACTTTCATTTTCAATCTATTTTAATGTTGTTTTCATGAGTATACGTCCACACCACTTAATAGTCCAAAAGAACTTAATTTTCTTCTAATGTCATACTACGTTCAAAAAATTCTAGACGCGTTGCGAATGACGCCCTACTTCAGGATGCTGCAGTTGTATCCCTCTGTGTTCACGCAAAGAAAGGCGTAAAATTAGAGTTATATAATTTTTCTCAAACCAATAACATAGCAATGGTAGCATGCATACAGGAAACCTTGCATACTGGAACGAATAGGGCAATAAATATTTTGTTGGTCAAGGTTGAATGCGTAGGGTTCTCAACCCATCGGAGGCAAACTTGCGGCTCTGGAAGTTTATTTATTTATTTATTTATTTATTTATTTATTTATTTATTTATTTATTTATTTATTTATTTATTTGATGCCTGCTTTCCCTTGCATGCATTACAGAAGGGAGATACATAACACTAAGCATCAAATATGAGACAAAATAACAAAATATTTCTACAAAGCGCGCTGAAAATCGTCAATATAAACAGTTAATGCAATCATACGTGGAAGATAATTACACTGCAGTATTGATGTAAAATAAAATGAATCGCGCAAGGCGTCACCCTTAAAGGAAAGTTAATAATTTTCTTTAAGCTAGCGGCCCCACTTTGCGATATGTAGAATGGCGCTTGGACATACTTCTCCCCTTCTACTCCAGTTTTCGAATGATAGATATTACGAAAAAAGTTCAACCTGTGGTTTCGTCTGTGATCTTTCACGTCCTGCCATTTCAGTTTACTTTTACTTTCTCTCATGCTAAGTTGAGCGTGCCAATTACCTAACACGAATCGCACTGACATATTCTGTATGTTTTCGAGCGTATTAACCAGCTCTTTGGTGTAGGGATCCACCAAGATTGAGCGCACATGAGTGAAATACGGTTGTTCTTTTCAGTTAGATGGAGGTTCACTGAAATTTCGTTTCCGAAAGCCAAAAACATATGCAGCCGTAACTTTTATGGTGTGAACCTGCCTATTTAACCTCTAACCACTCCCTAAATAAACTCCTAGGTATTTATATTTCTCGGCCGTTGTGACAGCAGCATAATTTACGGTATACGTATTCAATTGGAATGAAGGCTTTCTTGTAAAGGTGCCGTTAACACACTGTTTAACATCCAAAAACTTTTCTGAATCAGCACACCAGGATGTTATTAAATTCGAATAAAGCTGCAGGTATACGGAATCACGTTCATTTGCTATAGTCCGGTAAACTACACAGTACTGTTGAACAAAGCTATAGGGCCAATAGTATTAACTATGCAAAAAAGCGATTCATTCAGTTCATAGGATGAAATGTACTACGCAGAAGGTTATATGGAACACCATCATTTACTTTTTTGCAGTCCAAGAATGTACAGTCAACCACTTTAAGCTTATCTATTGCAACAGCCAAATCGTGCGTGAACTCAACAATCTGCGTTGAGCAAGAAAATTCTGACAAAATCCGTGTTTGCTAGGATGCTGGCGATTATGTTTAACGAAATGAGTCATATCCCAAGAATAGCTAAGCTCACCTTCAAACATAGAAACTAAATTAACAGCTAGGCTTCGTCAGTGACAAGGCTCTGTTGTTATCGTAAATTTAAAATCATGTTTTGCCTAAATAGGCAGTCGTAAAATCCCATGAAGTAACATATTGCAGGGCATGAAGTTGATCCTACCAATGCACGAGCGAGTCTCTTCTACGTTTATCACCAACAACATAGTGCAACATTGCTTGTCGCAGTTTAATTGTAAGCGGAATAACTTGCGCTTTCGCTCGCACTTGCCTTTCTTTGGTGGGGAGTCCTTGACGTGGTGGTGGTTTAGCCCCTGCGTGGTGGCCGCTTGCTCGACGCCCTTGAAGGCCAGTTATTTTGGTGAACCATCTCCATCTCGGATCGGACGTCTCTGCCGGGTCGATGTCTCCTCCAATGCTCTCTATTTATTGAGGGGGCGAATAGCCTCGATCTGATGCGTCGACGAAGCCGGCGGCAGAGGCGTGGTAGCGGCGATGACTGGCGAGGCTTAGCTCACCCGTCGGTGTGGCACAGTCTTCTTATGGCAATAAATGACATTTCGATGGCCTAAAAGGTTCCCTGCTAATGTCCAGTGAGTCCTTGCACCTTGCCCGTTCACCGAGAACACTCATTACTGTTTGACAAACGATGTTAGTTCATTTAAAACGTAGAAACACGGAGCGGATGAAAAACGCGTCCCCGTCGTTCGGCTCCCTAACGGCTTTTTCTCCCCCCAGGAAAAAACCGGTCGGTCTCCTTCCAAACCCGTCTGTGCATGAATTCTCGGCGCCCAGGCGCGTGCCGTTGTTCGGCTGTATGCCGTTTGCCGAAAAATTGACGTATAACCAGATACCTTACGTAGGCCGGTCTCCTCTTGAACACCGGTTGCCAAATATTGTGTGGCCATTCGCTTGCCGTAATTCGGCCGAGGACAGCTAACCGAATGAAAAACGTATATTCTGGGCCGTACGTCGGCCGGTATCCTTCATAACACTGGTTGCCCGAAGAATCGCCGGACGCGCGGTTATCACTGTCGAAACAACGAATGCACGGCAGCCGCGCTCCGGCCGGTCTCCTTTCGAACACCAACTGCCGCAAGAATACGCATATTCTGTGGCCGGTCACTTGCCGTGCTTCGGCCGATTACCGCTTCCCGAAGAAAAAACGGACGCCCTAAGGCCGTACTTCGGCCGTTCTCTTTCTCAACATCGGCAGCAGTAAGAGAACTGAATATCTGGCAGCCGGTTAGCTGCCGTTGTGCGTCCGGACACGGGCGGACGGAAAAATACCGAAGCGCTGGTTGCCCAATGTTGGCCGCTCAACGCATGACCATTGGCTGCTAGAACGTGGATGCTGGCCGGACATGCCAGAAAGCGGCCATAGACGGGCCGGTCTTGGGGCACACTTTCTGTGCCGCCTGGGATGAGTACTCATGAATACATATAACTCATAATTACAGTACTCATGAGTGATACTCATGAGCACTATTCGGGAGTATACAGTACTAATGAGTACATAGTCCTCGTGAGTACAATACTCATGAATACTGTATTTTCGAGTGCTTGCGCTCGTGAGTACATGCACTCGCGAGTACAGTAGTGCAAACAAGTTCGATCACGAACTCGAGTCTGGACGCACGTGTACGAGTCGCAAACATTAGCGATGCCTCTGTGCAGCTTAACTCTCAAGGATGGTAAAATCTGACAACGAAAACTGCGCCTCCCTCCTTTTCCTGTCCCTGTTTGGCACTGTTACGTTTTTTTGGCTGCCGCTTGCTAAGGGGTCGCGGTGAAACGGGAAAAAAGCAGGGGGTGAGGTCCCGGCGGGACGGGCAGCCGCATTGACTCTGTTTCTACGGCACGTGTTGATTGGCCCAGTTGTATTTGTTTACACGTACGTGGCCTTGGGAAGCCGTCGCTAATTATTTCCACTTGCTCCGTTCAGGTTGCTTTAGTGGAGGCATTGGGGGCTTCTAACAACGCATGCAGCACGCGCACAGAAGTCGCTCTTTTCCGGTCTTCGGCAGTTTACGTGGACGTATCTCACGCTGTGTAGTCGTTTCGTGAGCCGAACCGCTCATTTCAATAGTCGCAGTTAATGCATGTGATTCGCATCTAAATTATCCTTACCATGTCCGCACGTGTCATCTAAATTGTCCGCACCATACCGCAGTGCGGATTCAAGCGATAATTTGGCTGATCTACGTGCGCCCGTATGGATTTACTAGGCTCCCGTTTTAAACCTTTTTGCTCAGGTTCGGTAGGACTATGGTCTCGTGCAGTTCATTAACACGTGAGCATATAGCCCCACCGTGCAGGCGCGGCGGTGCAATTGGCCCCTGTATTGTAAATAAAATATCCGAGTGCACGGAAGCAGGTTTGTGGGTTGTTAATCGGACATCATATTGCCCAGTTGAACGCGTGGGACGCCTTGTTTCGCCTCGCATATTTTGTCTAGGAGCTGTGGCATCTTTCCGCTGGAGGAGCGTTTTGCTTTCCAATGAAACACGATGCGCCGCTTCTCGTTTATGCCACTGTGTAATGAGAAAGGTTACGACGATGGGGAATTTCGGTGGTTTTTCAATTTCCCTACCTTTATCTGCTCTTTACTTGTGGGGCGACCACCCCTCGCTAGCAACTACGACCGAGTTTAAGCTCGCACTGTGGAAGGCCTAGTGAAGGGGCCGTTTTTATATGATGAACGGCACGGCAGACGTTGGTTTCTTTTGCTTACGCTCACGTCTTGGAACGTCTCGTAAAACATGTAGCTTACCCATAAGGTTGCCACGGCACTTTTTGACCGATATCTCTCAGCTTTGTAAGCGCTGCTCGAGGCAAAAGCTGCAGATTTCCACTGTGCAACCAACGCACCAACACGGCAATAAAGCGACGTCAGGGCAAGCTCTCTGGCATTCGAAAAACGTGTATAAAAATTTGTTTTTGAGTTCGCAAAGCACGGGAGAGCCCTTGAACAGTGCTGTAACAGCTGCCAAGCAACGACAGGAACTGGGTGCACTCCGGCCCTCGACTGCGAGTGGAAATCATTCCATGGCCCCACCCCGCAAACACATGCTCACAGACTGTTGGGACAGGGCTATCCCAACTCAGTCACCACTCTTGCTACATTGCCCTGCTCAGTCCGCTATCGAAACGGCGCAGAACAGAGCAACAAAGTAGTCCAGCCGACGGTGATTTGAAGCAGTATTTATATACAATACATATTAAGGTAGGAAGAGCGTTACATGGCTTGCACAAAGGCGATAGCACTTCTTAGCTCAGTGCTCCGATGAGGCGCCACCGCACCACCACTGCTTCCGGGCTGGTGTTATACCCCTGGGGTTCCATTGCAGCCGCGTGCAGTTCGAATCCCTCCAATCATGACTATCACTGGCCCCAGTTTGAATCCGGCGAGTGGAGGTGAAGCGATTATGTCAGACATGCCGCCCCCACAGGGAAACGGAAGGCGACTCAGCGACGCCGTCTCCAGGCGCGACTAGCTGCGTGTCTGCCGGGGGTCCTTTTTCACAGGCACGATTTGGTCCAGCTGTCGCGATGGGAAAGGTGACAAGACTCGGCGCTGCCTTTCCCGCCAAGTTGCGGTACGTCTGCCGCGGGCGGCTTGACCTAGGCGGTTATGCCCGGGCTCTTAACAGAAACAAAATCAAGACGCATAGCGCCCCTGTCCTGTCCCTTTCTGGCGGCGGGACCTCCCACTTGGGCTTCTCGCTCGCTAGAGGGCTTTCGGTTTTGTGTTTTTTTCTGATTTTGCAGGCAGGCGGTGGTGGTGAGGGGTATGGTTGCGCAATGTTCGCAGCATGCGGAACAGTGCTGCAGCGTCTCTTTGCAGCTACTTTGAAAGGAGATAGTCTTTCTTTGACTACTGGAGCGGGACAATGTTAACCTGTCTTTCTGTCGGTCTTTCTGTGAAGGTCATAAAGATAATTTATTATTGCAATTTATACCCTGCCCCGCTGTATAGATGGGAGCTTCCTGACACGTACTTTTTTCTCGCAGTACTTGCAGCGATAAGTCACGTTGCAAAGATTCATGCTTGCTCCGATGTAATCATAGTGGTCCTTCAAACTCTCTGGCATACTAAAACCTTGCGGTATCCCTACGTGGTCCGCTGAGTGCTTGTTGCAGGCAGGCATAGCTTGGCATGCACACAATCGTTAAAGCAACACCTTTTCACTGACCTCCACTGTCCGTATCCGCATACTGCGCATACCTTGAATTTTGGCCCTTTTATACCATGGTCACCGCTCTTTCCTTGTTTTTGTTAACACTCCTCCTGCAGAAAGTTGTTCTGTCTCCTCCTCCCACGAAAAAGAACAACACCAAATAGAGCGCAAGACCATGTTAGTTGTACAATGATCAGTTATCGTTTTCAGCTTCAATATTGCTATGAAATGGCAGTGGTCAGGTTCTGCAGGGTGTCAGAGGAGTAATTTTGAAGACGCAAAAAGAGTGCTCACCAATCCGTCACTCGGACAGACTACTTGCCTAGCAGGTGTTGCAAAGAGCTACCAAGAATGACGCAACATTGCGTCAGCTGTATCACTTCGCATGATGCAACATTGCATTAACCGTAACTGAGGCTATTGGTCGGATGTAGCCGATCTGGTTCGACAGAACATCGTGTCGTACTACATTTACTCCATACAGCGTGCATCCAGGCTTGGTTTGACCTCGCAAGACCGATGAAAACATATTCTAAGAAAGGAATTTTCTACACGATAATAAAATCAAATGCAAACAATGAAAATCGCAGAAAGAAACACATGCTGACAAAAGTTCAT
Source organism: Haemaphysalis longicornis (assembly GCF_048455015.1). NCBI lineage: Eukaryota > Metazoa > Arthropoda > Arachnida > Ixodida > Ixodidae > Haemaphysalis > Haemaphysalis longicornis. Next base: position 517,546 of record NW_027526227.1, read on the forward strand.
CGACACGTTGTGCCTCGAGAGCGCTCAAATACTTGGTAACTTTGGTGTCGCTTTCAAGACTACCATTGTCTATGTAAGCATTTGTGGAGTTTATTTGTACTGCACCGAACAGTAACGACGATATTTGTAACAATGATATTTAACGATGATAACGGTGACATCTGTGTAATGATGATATTTGCCACCTTGCATTAATGGCCAAATTAGTAGAAACATTGTTGAATACGATCAAATGTTAGCGCAACTTATGTACAAGGAAATACAAGTGACGAGCGCACCGAGAACTCACCTGTATTTTAGCGCACCGAGAAACGAAAACATACGAGAACAGCTGCCGCCAGAAGACACGCAGAAAACCGCAATTTACGGTCACCGCAGCGCCGAGAAGCCCCGAGCCCCACGAGAGCACGATGCGCCCCAGACTTTGTTGTTTCGTTCCTGAGAACACGAGGAGACGCCAGACGCAACGCGAGTGCTTACGTTCCATTTAAATCTCTCCCGTGTAAGCGCCTTCGCGTAGTGCGTCAACCTACGACAGTGCACAGTGTAAGACGTTTTCTTTCCGTGCTCCTCTGCACTGATGTATATGTAACCTCAGTACTTCTAGTTAGTTACACATTTATAAACATTTCCTGTTTAGCCTTTCATTTAAGCCATGACCTAGCTAACATGGCGCAGTCAACAGGATCAGGATTTGATGCCACGGGATGACGAACGCACGAACACGCGAACCACGCGGACGCACCGCACCACGACTACGAGAGTGCGACACGTAGACGTGGGGCACCGACCGACTCCTCGTCAACGGTGGTCGGCCCACTGCTGACTTAAACGGAATGCTAGGTCCTATGTTCAACGAGGAAACCGAAGTTCGTGAGCGCACGACGATTACGAGGGCTGCCCTGCTCTGGACGTTAGGACGACATCGTCTCGCGTATTCTAGTGGACGACGAGCAACATCGCATGTTAACGGCACTTCAGGCTAGAGCAATGAACTGGCCCGGACCTCTTGAAAGCCCTGGCCCAACCCGGCCCTCGGGCCGGGCCGGGCCGCTCGAAGTCGATTATCGGCGGGCCCGGGCCGGGGCGAGCTCGAGCTCGACGCCATGATCCCGGGTCGGGCTCGGGCTTGACTTCATAGGCCCGGCAGTTATTATTTCCGATGTGAAGTGTAGAAAAGACCATAAAATTGAATATTCTGAGTGTACTTTCAAAAGCTCCTTAATGTTAGTCGTAGACATTGTTTTAAAAACGTGTTTTGCTAGGTCTGGTAGTCACTAAATGTTTTTATTGAAATTTCATGCACTGCATCAAAATTCTGTATTTTGGTGGATAACATGTCAAATATAGGGATGCAAGGAATGCCCTAGCGGTGAAGGAATTGTTTAAAACACCCTGGAGCTGTGCACGTAATTCTACGAACGTGTGTTTTAGTGGTTGAACCAATCAAAGTGCGGCTGCCGGGGTTAGAAATTAATCTCGCGTGCTAGAGAAGCGCCACCGCTTAACAACCACTGCCGTGAAAATATTTCAACGCACGCATATACTCGTGGATTCACATGGTGCGCAAGAAATACCAGCAATACCAACTTATGACCGAGACAACCACGCGAAGTTGCCAAGAGTATGGTCAATAAAGGTGATGGTGTCTGTCGAGTAAGAATGCAAGCGATTATTACGCCGATGTGGCGTGAACTGCCGATGGTGTAAGTTAAACTATGTGCACTTTTCAACCCTTATTTTTTTCCTTTTCAATTCATGAGATGCTTTTAGAGAAAAGAAGCTCCGTCTTCTTTCCCTATACGAAGACACCGGGACCAAATATAACAAAGAAATTCTCTTCAGCGTCTTAGACCGGGCCCGGTCACACACACGCGGGCCCTCCCTAGGCTGCAAAATAAATGATCGGGCCCGGGCCGGGACTTGGCTTAAGGCGTTGGGCCCGGGCTTAGCTCGGGTTTCACAAAGCGGGCCCGGGCCGTGCTCGGGCCTTAAAATCAGGCCCGTGCAGTGCTCTACTTCAGGGTGCGTACGCCGACAGACGGCAGAGGAACTTGCAAGCGGCGCTGTTTGTGTGGAGGATGCTGCGGGAAGAACGAGAAAGTTTACTGAGACAACTGGCGAGAGTTAGCTACACTTTTGCCACAGTGCCTGAACTTCACGAGATCCGAACAGAGGCAGCATGGACGACGACACGCACACGAACGAAACGACGCATGCGAACCTGTGATTGTCCGTTCACCGGACCTCTACCAGAAAATCGGTACGATAACAAAAACGCAAGCGCTCACCGCATTTCTGGTGAGATCACGAACACACGCTGCTCTAACACCGGGCCAATCGACGCCCGCGCGCCGGTCATTCCAGCAACGAGCAACGAAGCGCGCAACATACGCAGCTCGCACGAGCCACAAAGCACCTTGTGCCTGGCATCCGCTCTTCCGCTCCAGACGTACAGGAAGGAAACGCTGAACGCGCGGAACGCAATGGATCTTCCGCACGTGCTGTCCCGGCCCCGGTCCCCGCAATCAACGACATCGCATCCGGACGGGTGGATAGGCCACGACGAGCGAGACGGACGGCGCACGGAACGCACCATACGTGGCAAATTTCCGCGCACCTATGTTACGGGCGTTTCCCAGGAAAAACGAGGCACACAGCTCACGAAACACACCAGAGGTGACGAACGACATACAACTTCGACCGGTGGAGCTGTCAACGGAGAACGAAATGCAACGCGCACGTAACGCGACCAAGCCAGCACGCATGCAGGAAACCGATATTTGCGACATCCTCCGTTGCCGGTGCTGGTATCCGGCCTTGGCCAGCGAATGTCACAACCACAGAAGTCAACGTTGCCACAAGCAACAAATCATCCAGCGCAAGCGGTTTAACCCTACCGGAACGTACGAGCCCTCCAGCACCGGCTGCTCCAACTCGAGCCCAGCAAACGAACGACATTACACCCGTGCAGGTAGGGCGGTTAACAAGCAACGACACGGCCAGCGCTTGCGGCACGTTCGAGAAGGGAGGTAAAAGATCACCGGCAGCCGCTGCTCCAATCGAGACTCACACGCAAACCCCATTTCGTACAAGAGGATTTTGACTGGTCCGCTACGCCAACCTACGACACCACCACGCCACCGCACGCTAAACGAAAAGCTAACCGGTTCCCGCACCATACACAACGCACACCTCAATCGAAGCAACGTCCTCAACGCGCCGACCTATGCTATCTCTGCACACCACAGCTCACCAGTGGACAAAACAACGGTCTGTGCTTCCACATGCATCAAGCACACACCGAGCTACACGAACACGATCGCCGACAGAAGCGACGCGACCAACGCAACGCCATCAATGCTGTCCCGTTCAGGCCCGGCGAGGTGAATACCACGGCACACACATTAAAAAACAAGGTAATTTGATATTCACAGAACCTCATCGAGACAACACCCTGCAAGAAAGTTTGAAGTATACGCAACAACAAAAAACAAACGCCAGCATCGAGCAACTGCGAATAAATCGACAGTGATCTGCATACGAACGGACGTCAATCTACGCGAACACTTAATTGTGCCTGGGGGTATGGAGTTGAGTATTCGTCAGTAATACAAATTGAGTACTCATGAATACACATTGAGTACTCATGAGTACTGATTGAGTACTCATGAGTATAGATTTATTACTCATGAGTAAAGATTGAGCACTCATGAGTATAGATTGAGTACTCATGAGTACAGATTGAGTGCTCATGATTACAGATTGAGTACTCATGAGTACAGATTCAGTACGAATACTCGTGAGGACAAATGAGTTTGAGTACAAGTGAGTAAGATTTCAAATGAGTATGTGATGAGTGAATATGAGTGATTCAGAGAACAGATGGGCTTTTTCAGTCTGGGTTTGATTGAGTACAGCGTTGATGAAAAAAAGCCACCCGCATCTTCCCACGGGGGGAACGCGAGTAAATGCGTCGCATCTACTCGAGGCAAGCAAAGCATCACGTCAAGCGAAAGCCAAGCAAAGACGCCCTTGACTGAATTCCGAACGCGCGCTCCGCCGCTTATATACGTTGAAGGGACTGCGTAAGCCGGTCCCAGTCGACGACGTTGGCGTACTTGTAAAGCGGCGAGGACCCTAGGTGTTTGAGCCAAGCGCGGACGTTGCTTCGCCGGAGAACGGCACACCGGTTATATGCGCAGCGCGCCCGAAGGAGAGGAAACCGCGGAAGAGAGAGTACTGCACATGCGCCAGCCCCAGCGCGCCTGCCGCGGCTATGACGCAACGTGCCGCGGCTATGACGCAACACAATCCAACACAATCCACTTTAATCCAATCCAATCCAATCCAAATCCAATCCAAGCCAAGTCAAGCCAATCCAATCGAATCCAATCTAATGCCCTCGCGAGAGAGTGTTCGAATCCAATCCAATGCCCCTCGCGAGAGAGTGTTCGCTTTCGCCTCGACTCGACGCCAACGCGGACGCCAACGCGGGTGACATCGTGAGTTACTGAAATGCTCTGCATTAAAAAATTGTGATCGAGGTTAAGTGACTTCTTTCTGTTTTCCGACCTATGGAAAGTAATAGGTAGTAAAGTCGTGGTAAGTGATCAGACGGTCCCGCGCAGACCTGGCTCCATGTTAGGCATACGGGCTCGGCCCAGCCCTGATGGTAAGTACTCGGGCAGCCTCGTTTCCCTCGAGCCCGGAATGCGCAGGGGTGCAGATCAGTTGTACAGGGGATTCAGGGGGGTTCCTAAGAAAAAATTGTGAGCCCCTTTGGGGATATGCATCTATCGGCAAAATTTTGAAGAGCGGTTTTAGCATCTGTAATCATTGTTCCGGGGGTAGGGCTGAGTGAAAGCGCCAGCGCTATCGCCGCCTCTTCCCCCGGTTTTGGGATGGGCGTCCGGACTGTAATAGAATCAATAGTGTCGGTTTTGTAGTAATTGCAAACAGCGATTACGGTGCAGACATCCAGGTGGCTGTATTCCGCTCCATCTACGTACACTACTATGGGGTCGTTTTTGTACTTCTTGTGCAGGGCGCAGGCTCGTTGTTCCCTCCGACCAGGGTGGATTGTGGGATTCATGTTGCGGGGGAGTGGTTTGGCTATGATGTTAGCGTGGATATTATGGGGAATATTTGTTGCATCCTGGTATAGGGTGTGATATCCTATTCTTAGGCTTTGGATGATGCGCCTTCCCGTGGAGCAGCGAGCGAGGCGTTCGTATTGTTCCATCAGGTGCACTTCGACAAGTTCACTGGCATTACTGTGAAGGCCTAACCCTTCAAATGTGGCAGTTCACGTGCCGGGAGAGGCGTAGCGCCGTCGTGTGGGCGCGTGTAATGGGGGCGTGTATTTTGTCCGTTTTTACCATGGTCACCTTGAGGTATGGAATGGAATAAAGTATTTGGCTAACGATGACGGCTAGGAGAAGGCGGATCTTATCCAGCTGGGTCAGGCCTGAATGCGTACTGGTGACTTTCTTGAGCAGACTACTAGTTTGGTTTACATACCGTTCTATCGACTTGAAAAAGTTGTGATTAAGTCTGGATGATTGTATCTGCAGCCCAAGGACTTTGATGGCAGTGACTTCTGGAATCTCTCTCCCTTTGATGTGGACTTTGATTTTGGAGCTCAGTTTTTTTTGCGGCTCGGGGGAATACATAATAGCTAAGACTTGACCGGCGAGCAGGTCAAGCCCCGGACCTGGACACGACGACTACAAACGCGTAGGTCACAGCATAATAGCTGAAAGCGATATGCGCTTTTGGAGGATTTCGTTGCGTTTGCTTGAGAATCCGGTGGAAGAGGACCGTTGACATTTTAACAACCGCGATTACCACCACGACAATCCCCGAACCTCACAAGAGCGGAAGGCCGGTCAAGTGGTCAAACCTTGAGTCAGGCACAGGAAGAGGTCACCAGACGTTTTGTCTTTGATAGTTGCACTGCTCAAAATTACTTGGCGGAGTTGCCGTTCGTGACACGTCTGAGCCTGGTGACTCGGCGGCTCATATGCTTCAAAGTGTAGGCGACCAGTCTCTGTTAGGCGCTCCACGTGTTTACAAAGGAAAGTAATTTTGGCGGTGTGGATCACAAACCTAGGCATGCACGGTATGACAATACTTTAAGACGTGCCGCCGGAGAGCCGATTCCTGTCGTTATGTATGGTTTATGGTAGTTGGTGTTCATCTCTGTTATATTTTTGTTTTGCGGAATATCTTTGGGTTTCTGTATGAGAACTAGAAATGTGTGTAAGGTGACTATTCTGAACCCACGTAGGTTTGTTTGTAGGCTAATCAATGAGCCATCCTCACTCTCAAGTTATGACGTCCCTTTTGTGAGTGGGGTTTTGGTGGTAAAACGGAGGAGTTTGATGTTTTTTGAAGGACCGAGACAGGAACAGAGAGGAGAGGTGGAGAGCGGTGAGCTCCCGCTCGACGCGGGCCTTGCCCGACCTCTTGTTTGCGATAACGAGCCATGCGTTGTAAATACGTAGTTTAAATAAAGTGTAGATATTGTACATTTTGAGTTTACTTGGAGTAGACCGTCGTCGGCTATGTGCCGTCGGCGAACGAGCCAGCGAGTCATCCTTTCATCAGATCATCCATCGAGCATCGACGTCGGCGAGCGGTCCACACCACTTCGAAAGTTAACTACAGCGATAGGCGCTCTGACGCTGGAGGAAGAGGACGAGAACGATAACGCTTGGCTGGGACTCAGGCTGCTGGTTACCCCAACGCTTCCCAGCTGGTTTTGACTTGTAAATAGCTTTAAACATACGTAGCTTGCCTCGTAACAATATGAGACCCAATTGTCTTTTTTTATTCAGCCGAGTACTGTGACTTGCGCCGACGGAACCGACTGCTCAGATTGTCGGCCGGCCATTGTCCCTTGCGGTAGTATTATGTAAAGGCCCGCGTGAGTGCGTTGCAGTGCCTGGGGGCGCACCCGCTTCCACAGGATGCGCTCGTTAGAAAAGTTGCTGCGGCCACCGGAAGGATGCTGATATTGCATGGGTGCACTCGTGATAGCTGCTCGTGCGGTCTGCGGGGCAGGGCCACTGGTGCATTGAGTGTTTTTGAGACAAGGAGTTCGCCCCGTAAAATCGCTCCAACCTCGACTGTATCCTCCACCCTGCGGCTTTTCCTCCTCGTTTATTGCCTCGTACGGTGTCACTTCATCTTCGCTTTTTCTTCGCCTTCCAGCGCAACAAATTTTTTTGGTGCTCCTGCTCGGCAATTTGATCTTTCGAATCTACACTTTCCCCCGTAATTCCCCGACTAAACACTGCTTCAAAAGGTCTGGAGAGTTTTCTATTGTCACTACCGAGATCTGTGAAACACCACGTCCATAACTAACCAAGATTATTTTTGCGTGTGGTTTCCTTATTAAAACCCCATTGGTTTTTACTGAAGAAACCACATTCAAGCGCGGGTCTTCACATCGGAGACGCTAATTCGCGTTTTATAGGTAATCGTGGCTACTACGAGGAGCGCGATTTCTTATACCTAATTTTATTCACTCTACTTATAGTTATATGTTCCTATGCCTAATTTTATGCATCGTACACCATCGTGGAAAGGTGAATCTAGTTGATGATCTGCCTGCGGAATTATACTCCAGCACGTATGAGTTACTCACCGCTGTTACTGGTAGGACCACCTTACGGCAGAGTCCGAAGGCATGCTGAGGCGTGAGGTCTGTCCTGCTCAGCAGCACATCCCAGCATGTATCAGCATCCACTATAGCCACCAACGCCAGCAATTCTGCGCCCGATGATGACGGCCGCAGCGCACGTGATAGCGCGTCAGCGACTGCGTTCCCGAAACCCTTCCTGCGCTGGATAGTAAAATCGTAGTGCTGAAGCGCAAGCACACAGAGTGCAAGAGGTCCAGCAGTGTTCTACAAACACTGCAGCCACGTTATTACTATGAGGTCTGCCTCAATCGTGAAAAGGGCATCTTGTATATACATATCAAGTTTTTTCAGTGCAAAGAGGATTGCTATACGCTCGCGTTCGCGTTCTACCCCCCGCGGTGGTTCAGTGCCTAAGGAATTGCGCTGCTGAGCACGAGGTCGCGGGTTCGAATCTCGGTCGCGCCGGCTACTTTTCAGATGGAGGTGAAAAGCAACAGCGCCCGTTTGTACGAGATTTCAGCGCACGTTAAAGATCCCCAGGTGGTAAAAAATTATCCGGAGACCTCCACTACCGCATGCCTCATCGCCGGCGTTGCGTTGGGGCGTTAAACCCTACTGTCAATCAATCAATCAATCACTCGCGTTCGGTGACAGTGTAATTGCGCTGAGACGCGGTGAGTGTATGGCTAGCACATGCGACCGGACTTGCAGTACGCCATCGAATGCCTGCATAAGTCCTATGTGTAGTATATACGCTAACATCGATATGTAAAGCAAAAGACTTTTTCAAGTCTGGTATCTTAAAGAAGCTATTAAGGCAAAACACAAGTTTGGTTCATTCAATAGTCTGCCTCGTTAGAATAACCTCTGACATCACTTTAAAGGTAAACTTCGCCCAAATGAGCCGTATAGTTAGGAAAACAGGGAATGGCTATAAGGCCCATTAGCTCATTTCCCGCAACAGAATCTATGATATCATACCAGCCTGCAATGCGATTGGCGGAGGCTGGCAGAATGAAACGCCAATTAGCCTGAGCTTATAAGCTTGCAGAACCAGCTATTTGTGCTTTAATGTAGGCACGTTCTTTTTAAAGCAATAGGAATGGTGGGACAAACTGTTAAAGTTACGAGAGCACATGTAAACAAAGTACATATTGGTACACCATCTTATTGGTACTGCGAGCTTATTGGTACTTATTGGTACTGCGCACACTAAGCCCGGATTAGCTGCAAAGCACTGCGGGGCATTGAAGTTGTCTCAGACGAACCTGGCTGATTGACGCAAGCAACTGTGTCTTGCGTGTCCATATATGTCGAGCGAGCACTATGTTTCAAAACAATTATTATCTCCCAGAACAAATACAAGCCAGGTTTAAATACGGTCAAAAACCAACCAAAGGCAGAAAACGGCTTGCCACGTATGGTGGCACCATCTAGGTTCAGTAACGTAAACACACGCGCGAACGCCGCCGCTCAAGCCTAGCCGGGCGTCAACGCTTGCTGAGCTACGGTTCCTAGAAAGATTTGCTAGTCTCTCGTCCGCCGCCCTTTGCGGCCGGCGCACGGTAGACTAGCAAATCTAACAAGACTAGCAGACTAGCAAGACTAGCAGTGGATGGCAGACCTCAGTCTCCGTGTTGCAGGCAGTCGGACCGCGGCCGGGCTCTGTTGACGCTAGGTGCAGATCGGCGGACGGCTCTCCGCCTTGCTGCCTTCATAGGTCTGGTCCGTTTTAGCGGATTTTGACTGTGCGTTTTGGTCCTCTCTTCGTTTTTGTCTACAATACAGATGGGCGAAATAAATTGATCCCTACGAATACGAAGAGTTTTTACCGAAACATGATTTGATGGGGGTACGTTTTCGCGTACAAAGAATGATCAAGCGAAACCGGGGAAACCTGTCACTGCGCTCTATCCTCTCTATCATCTTTTCTGCAAAACGTTTCTACACATACTCTGGGCATCAAAAACACGGTAGACACGGCATCTGTTGCTAGCTGGGGCACATTCCGCGGAATTTCGAGTTGTTACCTAACAAAAAACCGTTTTTGCCTATACTCCCGCAGTACACAGCTGCCACGGATATGCAAACGCGTTAAAATATTTTTGTGGTGTGTGCGCGCTCCCACATTTTTTTTCGCCCTTTGAAACTATCCTGACTTCTGTGTGTTTGCGAGTCAAATATATGCCTTGATTGATTGTAGGGTTTAACGCGCCGACGCAACGCAGGCGATGAGGCGCGCCATAGTGGAGGGCTCCGCATTAATTTTGACCACCTGGGGATCTTTAACGTGCGCCGAAATCTCGTACACACGGGCGTTTTTGCTTTTCGCCTCCATCAGAAAAGCGGCCGCCGCGGCCGGGAGTCGAAACCGCGACATCGTGCTCAGCAGCACAACGCCTTAGCCACTGAGCCACCGGGGCGGGTCAAATATATGCATTGAAACATGAACGGGCTCTGAACAATTCGCATCGTTCATTACTTTGGCACCATCGCACGTCTTCGCTGCCTGATTAGTTGGGGATAGCCATAAAATATTATTGCCGAATAAAAACGTTAAGTGTGTACGCATGCAAACAATGTTTCTTCACACTTTCAGTGAACAGGCCAAAACTTGGGTACTGTCAAACCTTTCATTTTGTGCGCCGATAATTTTTGTGAATTCCACGATTTAGAAAATACGCTAATCGAGGGGCACACAAAACTTGTTTTTAATAAAATCAGGCTGAGAAACAGTAACGGCGCTTGCATTCTTCATTGAAGAGGGCGTTTTTTGCTTGAACAACCGAATACTCGGCGGGAATCGCAATACGGACGCGGGGAAAACGCCAAGGGAGGATATTTGTCTTATGGCCAATCATTTTATTGGCGGCTTTTTGAAATTAGACGAAAAGTTCTTGAGGGTTATTTAGTTTAATGAACATATGCCTTGCTCTATTGCCCCCCCCCCCTGAATTATTTGTGAACGTTTTTTTTTGGTAAAGCATTTCACTACAGCTTTTCCCCCCTTTTTCTCGAGCTCACCTCGCCGGCTACATGCCGAACACCTTCAACACGTGACGTTCGGGGTAATGGGTTTTCACAATAAATGGAAACAACAATGCGTCTGGCGCCACTGGGCTCTCTTTGAACGTGATCTCAATCTCTCAATATTGGCGAACAAATGGTTTCAGTGGCGGTAGCGAAAATGCTACTCTGGCTGCTGCAGTTTCATCATTAGATCTCATTCGCGAAGGCCAGCGACCGCAAATGAGCTAGCTCCGTAGCCCCATTTTTGAAAATTTGGGGCCTCGAAATAAAAGTTTATAGTAGTTCAATCCCAGCTTCCATTGTGCGCTGATGTTCCTCGAGCCATTGGATTTCACCGCTCTAACTGGCCGATGAAACACCCTGCGCGCCCGCTGTCCACGGCAGTATCGCGGGGCACAGGCCGGATAGCGGCCGCTGTCTCTCCGACCGCTTCGGCGCTCCGATTGCTCGCAGCGCCCTCTGCGCAGCACTGTGCGTGCATCAGCGGCGCAGACACGCCTTCCCATAGAGAAGGTGCGGAGATGGCACACTAGCAAATATTTCTAGGGACCATTGCTGAGCAGTCGGTTCCTGTGATGTTATAGCAGACCACAATAACAAGATGTAGTAGGAAAATCAAGATTTTAACTCAAATTGAATTATTTTTCAGTGAATCAAGCATCGTTTTCATCCGGAAAAGCGCTGGGGGCAATATAAAACACAAAATTGTTCGAATAAAACAAACTTGTATTTCGTCTTCATGGCCCCTTTAAACGCCTCTGCTTCCGCGATCGCGTGTGAGAGTTTCTCAAAAGCTTCGTGTTCAGCCTCTTCCCGTTGCCATTTCACGCCTTTCCAAAGAAGCTTATTCAGTGGACGTGAGCGCTCCGCGCAATGATGAATGAAGCTACGGTAAAAGGGATTCATTACCAAGAATCGCTGCAAGCTAATAACGTCTCACCTTCACGGATATTGTGTGATTGATTTTGTTTGGCTTCCTTGGTGTTTGCCGCGTTTTCTTGTAGGCAACCGGTAGCTCTGAAAGAATACAGAAGAATTCAACTTCGCTTGCCGCGAGCTTAACTTTTGGAGATTGCCGACAAGAATGGCACGTTTTATGAGGTCACGAATGTATCTAAGATGCACAAGGTCGTCCACAAATGTACACGAAAGACTATGACGTCATCCTTATACCCCATTGCGTACGTGTACCGTACAGCGTCAAGTGAAATGTCCATTAATATTTCGAACGAGCTTCTGCAGTTCTATAGTTCAAACAGCATACGCACAAGCTTGAAGTGTCATCCGAGTGCATTTCAATTTCTAAAAAGACACATCCAAGCGGTTAAAATAAAGACTCCAAGGCAGGAAAAGGATTGGCGTCTCTTAGAGTTGCGTTGTTGAGGGGGAGGTAGCCCAGGCTGAGACGCACGCTGCCATTCTTGTTTGGCACTAACATGACCGGAGACGCATGCACACTCTATGAAGGCCACAAACCTCTTGTGTTCAGGAACTTCTTTAGGGCGACGTCCAGTTTCGCCTCTCTCGGGATGTTAAGCGGCCGTAGATTGCAGATCCAAGAAGGCGCGTCCCCCATGTCAATGCAATGTTGGAGGACTGTTGTTCACCCAGGAGCCTCCGTGAACATTTTAAAATATGGCTCCAGAGCATAGCGAGCTACGTTCGCGCATAGTCCCTGCAAAACCAGTGCTCAAGCAACAGCATAATTCGCACAGGCAACACTGGTTTTGTTGCGATGCTGTTGACTTCGTCAAGACAATACTTTTGGTTGACCACACAAAAGGTAATAATTAGGCGTTATTACCCAATTTGCAACCACGTTCCGCCAATTCAAGCAGAAGGCCCTCGAAAATATTATTCTGTCTGCCCAAAACCATCGGCACCAACAAATCAGGGCAGTACGTAAATCGCTGCCGGCGCTTTCTGCTTGCATAAGAAAGGTGTAAGGGCACAGCACCATATGCTTGAACAACCGAACCATTAGCCGCTTTCAAACAGTTGCTGCATTTAAGCAACTTGAGACCACGTGCTCGGCAAAGCGCAAAGACTGTATCACCACTCAGGGACAAACTTCCTTCACTGTCAACCAATGCGGACACATGCGTGTCAAGCACGTGAATAGAAACATGTGGTGCTAATAGCTGTGTCCACGCTTCAATGTGGCAAGCACAGGGTGAAAACACGTGTTCGTCATTTGGCAGATCCCAAGCCCTTAGGGATAATTTACTGGCCTTGATCATCACCAGCCGTACTCGTTTACCTGACGGCTATTTGTATAATTTTGGAGACGGGCCATCCCATCGGGATACTGATGATGCAAGTGCCCAGGCTGACCATGTTGGTAACAGTCGTCAGCTTGATTCCTATTTGGCTCGTAGCCGCGTGACGTTCCCGTGTCAACGACCCGACGAGAAGGAAATATAGACTTCTCTGGATTTTTTGCGGACCCCAGAGGGGGTACCAAGATCGGGGAGCGGTGTGCTTGCAGGCAAACAGACCCTATTTTCCGATTGCACGAACACTCGCTCTAAACGCTGCTTGGAGTTCCCGCAATGGGCTGCACCATCCTATGCCCTTCTATGCTCAAAATACCTCTCCCCAAGGGCAGAACGACCTCATGCGGGGGAAGAGTTCAAGCCCACCGTGCTACGCTGCCGTGGACTTCACTGTGGCGAATCTCCAAAACGCCTCTCCTTGCGCAAGCTGGCTCGATTGGCGCTCCCACTGGCGTGGGGACACAACGCCGCTCCAATATAGGATCATCCTCGATTTCCTGGACTGATCGTGCGACCTCCCCCAGGCTCGAGTAAACGCAACTGTATAGGCAAGGTCGTATGCGTGGAAGGCAATGTTGTAAGACATGCATAACCGTCTCTGTGTAAGAAGTGCCCGGCATAGCTAATTTGCAGAGCTCATGGATAGGGTGAAGGCAGTCTAGCATGCCTTCACGCGGGTGCGGTGCGCGTGCCTCTAAATCACACTGGCTGCGGTGCTCGCAGTCGACAGGCAGGAACTTGGCGTAAAAGCATGCTTTTGAGACGGCGAGGCCTGAAGGCACCGCCAGCAACCAGCACAGGCCTCCACGGCAACCGGCAGCACACGGTTCAAGGCGAATTCTCCCGAAGAACGCCACGCCATCTTGTAAGCATTTAGGTAGCCGAGAAAGTCCGTCACGGATTTGAAGCCGTCGTAGTGACACGACACATGCAAACACGAAAATCTGCAAAAACGTACTAAAAACTACACACGAAACCAGCGATGTAAAACAGCACGCGTTCTAAAACGTCAAGACTAAGAAGATCAGTGTGTGTATTCGAGAACCGACGGTTGGCCCCACGTTAGGCGGCAAATGTAATACCGGTGCCTTAGTATCCGGCCGTGGTTCCCCAGAGAGGCACCGAGTCGCAGAAAGCCATACCTCTACTGGGGTAAGGTACCGTCAAACGAGTCATGTGGTTACGTAGGCCTGTCCCGCATCGTCCAACTTCCTTGGTTCGGCCCGCGTTCCCACGTTGTGTGGCCCCCATTGCCTTCTCTGTCATCGTTCTAAGCACGGTGCCCTTACATACATGTAAAAATACACACACACACATGTATTTATATATATATATATATATATATATATATATATATATATATATATATACATCAAGGTTGCAGTCGTCATTGCCAGTGCTATTCGGCTGTTGCGAAATATTTATTAGTGCCGAATGACGTGTGTTAGTCATGTTTCTTTGATACAGTGATAAATAGGTGACAATATAGGTCGAGAAAAAGTCCGCCGTTTTCTTCTGGGAGCGGGAGTCGAACCCACATCTCCGCATAACGCGTGCGGTGCACTGAACAATTATGCTATCCCGCAGCGGCTTCTCTCCCGACTTTACTGCAGGGGTTTATATTTACAAGTTCTCTGAGGACGATCAACCCCCGCCACCCCTCGACCACCGCAGGAGACGTAGAACGTCTTTTTTCCCAGCGGCCGCCACGTAAGACGTTGTCGGAGGTCGGGGTTAGCAATTATGATGGTGTTTGAAGGTTAATGGGGCAAGGCCAGCTAGGGCAAAGAGCGCCAAGATAGTTATTTGATGAAATGGTGACAACTAAAAGGTTAATGGGAACACAAATAAAATCAATTAAATACTATGAGCACGGCTGGTTTAGAGAGAGAGAGAGAGAGTAAACTTTATTTGAAAATAGGAAGACGGGAAAGGGGAAAGAGTTATGGGTGAAGTCCTATTTCCAGGACTCCAGTAGCAAAGGCTCCCAGCTTGGCTCTCTCTAGCAGCTCACGCTGTGTCGAAAGGTCCGAGCTGGACAGTGCTAAATCCCAGGACTCTCTGGAGGTTTGGTAGGTGTTCTGTTGCCAAATTATAGGGCAGTTCCAGACTGTGTGGAATAAGTCTGCTCGTAATTTGCATTTGTGGCATTCTTCGTTATATCTCTCTGGAAACATGAGAGACAAAGGGCCAGGATAAAGACCAAGAGTGCTCTGAAAAAAAAAGAGGTGGCTGGTGTATAGGACTTGGGGTAAAACTATGTGTGGTATGAGATCAGCTGTAAGAATTGAAATTCTGAAAGAAACTAAGGTGCGCTGGAAAGAAAACATGGCATCGTCTCCTAAAAAAGTATCAGGGATGTAATTGAATATGGTGTCTATTAAGTTTTCTGAAGTGTTTGCGTCATGTATTGCCGGTGCCTTGCAATGAATGAGGATGTGTATCACGGATAGGCCCTCCCCACACCTGCTACACAAGGGTCTTGGAGATCCCGTGAGCAGGTGCGCGTGTGTTACTTACGTATGGCCTATTTGTAACCTAGCTAAGGTAACTTCAATATGCCTGTTGTGTGAGTCAGTACTGTATTGTCCCAAGTGTGGTTTAATTACGTGTAGTTTGTTGTCTGACTGTTCGCTCCAGTCTGCTTACCAAGTTTTACGAAGTTGCTGTCTTATGCGTAGCTTCTGGTCTGTGTAAGGTACTGTTGTTAAGTCTACTGTGTTTCGGAGTGCAGCACTGGCGGCCATTTCATCGGCCAGTTCGTTTCCGGCAATGCCGCAGTGGCCTGGCACCCTACACACAGTCACCACGAAGTTTGACGTATAAGCTAGCATAAATGATTTGCGGACAAAATTAACATGGTTTTTTGATGACTCTCCCGATTATAATGCACGGACGACGCTCAGCGAATCTGTATAGATAATGGATTTAGAAATATGATGTCCAACTATGTGACTTATAACCAGAAAAATACCATGTACCTCTGCCGTAAATATTGTAGCGTACAGCGAATGCGTGCTCCGGGTGGTAGGGGTTTTAATGAGTCACAAAACAACAGCGACAGCCAAGGGTCTAACCTAAGCTTCGAGAGCCGAGGGACTGGGGCCAGAGCGCGCGATCCGAAGACGAAGATTCTGTCGACCGTTGCGTGTGCCCTTTCTTATACAACACGTGACAATTACCTCCCCCCCCAGGGGAAGCATCGTCTCGATGCTCGGGTGAAAGTGTGGTGAAACAGCGATCTAGTATGGGCGTGTCACGTTCTTGCAAAGTAAGGCTTCATGCGGACGATGTGGACTACTTCCGACCGGCGTTGGCGATGCGGGGATGGAACACCGTCTTCCGGAATAACTTCGTACGTGACGTCACTCAGTTGTTTCAGAACTCTGTAGGGTCCAAAATACCGTTTCAGAAGTTTTTCGCTTAGCCCTCGACGTCGGATGGGGGTCCACACCCATACATAGTCGCCAGGCCCGAAGGAAGCGTGCCTGTGACGAGCGTTGTAAAGAGAGAAATCCTGCACCTGCTGTTCTCTGATGCGATACCGAGCGAGCTGCCGCGCCTCTTCGGCACGCTGCGCGATCGCTTGCGCAGTCTCGTCGGCATTTCCGTGGACGTGTGGGAGCATGGCATCCAGCATCGTTGTTGCCTCGCGTCCGTACAGCAGAGCGAATGGCGTCATGCGCGTAGTGTCTTGCCGGGCCGTGTTGTAGGTAAACGTCACGAATGCGAGAATTGCGTCCCAATTTTTGTGTTCCAAGTCGACGTACATGCTTAGCATGTCTGCAATGGTTTTGTTCAAGCGTTCGGTCAGGCCGTTCGTCTGTGGGTGGTAGGCCGTAGATTTTCGGTGTGAAGTACCGGTGAGATCCATAATGGCGCGTACCAACGCCGAGTTGAATGCGGTTCCCCTGTCCGTGATCAAAATTTCTGGTGCTCCATGGCGCAGAACAATGTTGTCCATGTAAAATTGAGCCACGTCGAGCGCAGTGCAACGCTGAAGAGCTTTTGTTTCGGCGTATCTGATAAGGTAATCGGTCGCGACGATTATCCACTTATTTCCCGAAGAGGAGGTTAGGAAGGGGCCCAAAAAGTCCATGCCGATCTGTTGGAAAGGTGTTTTCGGTATTTGCACAGGTTGCAGTAAACCAGCTGGGCGTCCAGGTGGTGTTTTCCGTCGCTGACATTCGCGGCAGGTGCGAATGTAGTGTTTCACTGTCGCAGAAAGCTTCGGCCAGTAGTAGTTCTGCTTGATTCGGAAAGTTGTACGCGCATAACCAAGGTGACCCGCAGTCGGCTCGTCATGACAGGCCTGTAGTATGTTGCGGCGAAGACACGCAGGGACAACTAAAAGGTAGGCTCTGCCATTTGGACCAAAGTTGTGTTTGTAAAGAATTTGTTCCGTAAACAAAAGAACTTTAGGCCGCGTGCGAAGAGCTTGGGCTTCCGTGTAGAGCGCCTTCCAAAACGTCCACAAGTGGTTGCAGCTCGGTGTCTTGCCTCTGTTGTTTACACAACGTTGGGGCGTCGATTGGTCCCAGAAAAGGCGCGTCGTCTTCATCTTCAGGGCCGGGGCGCTCGACCGGGGCTCGGGACAGGCAGTCTGCATCAGAATGATGTTTTCCTGACTTATAAACTACCGTCAGATCAAACTCCTGAAGTCGCAGGCTCCAGCGGGCTAGGCGACCAGTGGGGTTTTTTAAATTGGCCAACCAACAAAGTGAGTGGTGGTCGCGCACTACCTTGAAGGGATGGCCGTAAAGGTACGGGCGGAATTTCAAGACCGCCCATACAACAGCCAGACATTCCTTCTCGGTGGCGGAATAGTTGGTATCCGCACGGGACAATGTCCTGCTTGCATAAGCAACAACTCTTTCAGCACCGTCTTGCCACTGGGTAAGGCCGGCGCCCAGACCTACGTTGCTGGCATCAGTATGAATGGTGGTCGCAGCGTCTTCATCAAAATGGGCGAGGACAGGTGGCTCTTGCAAACGCCGGCGCAGGTCCTCGAAAGAATCCTGCTGCTCATTGTTCCATACGAAGGCGAAGTCGTTACGGGTAAGGCAGGTTATTGGAGCCGCGATGTGTGCGAAATTTTCTATGAAGCGCCGGTAATAAGAACATAGGCCTAGAAATCGCCGCAGGGCACTTTAGTCCTTAGGCGTCGGGAAATTGGAGATAGCGGCTACCTTTTCAGGGTCGGGTGTGACGCCGGCGTTGCTGACAACGTGGCCGAGGAAACGGAGCTTTTCATAACCAAACTGGCACTTTTCTGCTTTCAAGGTAAGACCGGCGGCTCGTACGGCACGAAGGACTGATGATAGTCGTTTCACGTGTTCTTCAAATGTTGACCAGAAAACGATAACATCATCCAGGTACACGAGGCATGTCTACCACTTGAGGCCGGACAAGACAGTGTCCATCATTCTCTGGAATGTTGCCGGCGCCGAACACAAACCAAAGGGCAGGACCTCAAACTCGAAAAGACCATCCGGTGTTATGAAGGCGGTCTTCTCGCGGTCGCGCTCACCGATCGTCAAATCCATGGAAGAAAAGTAACGGGCGTGGCGAAGCCGGTCTAGAGAGTCGTCGATTCGAGTCAACGGATACACGTCTTTTTTGGTCACTTGGTTTAGCTTCCTGTAATCCACGCAAAACCGTAAAGTTCCATCCTTCTTTTTAACCAAAACGACGGGCGACGCCCACGGACTTCGAGATGGCTGAATGACATCGTCTTGTAACATTTGTTACACTTGGCTACGAATTGCTTCCCGTTCCTTGGTAGACACACGATAAGGATTTTGGCGGAGAGGTCTTACTGCGTCATCAGTGATGATACGATGCTTCGTGAGTGGCGTTTGTCGGACCGCAGATGTCGCAGAGAAGCAATCCATAAACTTCATGAGCAGTTCGCGGAGTTCTTGGCGCTGCGTGAACGGCAAGCTGGGGTTGACATCAATCGCGGGAACGGGACTGCTCTCGTCAGGCGGGGCACCTTGTAAGGCGAAGCAGTCTTCGTCGCCGCCAGGAATGTCCTCGAAAAAGGCGACTGCAGTATGTTTGGCGATGTGTTGGTGCTCATTACTGAAATTTGTCAGCAATAACTCCGCTTTGCCGTCGACTAAGTGCACGACACCTTGGGCAACTGCAACGCCGCGACTGAATAAAAGCGCATCGCCACGTTCTGCGATGCCGTCTACAGTTCTTCGCACGTCGCATTTGACAGATACGAGCATGCAGGAGCGCGGCGGTATGTTGACGTCGTCGTCGATAACCCTCAACGATGAGCGACATTCTTGGCTTTCCGGCAGGCGGGGGCTCGGCGATAAGGTGATTAAGCGCTCGCCCACATCGATGACAGCGTTATACTATCTTAAAAAGTCCATTCCTAAAATGAGCTCCCGGCAGCACTCTGCTAGGACCACAAAAGTGCCGACGAAGGTAGCGTCTCCTATGCAGATCCTGCCTGTGCACTTCCCCACCGGCGTCATTAAGTGGCCTCCAGCAGTGCGAATTTGAATCTTAGGCCATGGCATCTGAACTTTTTTCAACCGATCAGCGAGGGTCAGGTTAATGATCGAGTAATCCACTCCAGTATCAACAAGGGAAACAACTTCATGTCCATCCAAAGATAAGACGAGATCAGCGCTTCCACCATCGGCGATAGTCACTCTCGTCGTCGTGTTTTCCTTCGGCGGCTTCGCATGATTTCGAAGGTCTTGCGGGGTTATGCTATCAGCAACCCTGCCTCCCGGAGTTGCTGCTTCTAGTTTCCTCGCCTACGGCTTGGGGATCTTCCCCTCGGCATATCTGTAGCGTCGCGGCGGCTAAGTGGAGCGTCGTTCCCTGGGGACGGTGATCGATATCGGCGGGACGGCGACGGCGAGGCATTTCGGCGAGCAGTGAGGAAGTCTTCGATTCCAGCAGGTCTTTGCCCGAAGCGAGCTTGGGAAGCAGCAGGAGAAAATCCGGGAAGGCCAACCTCGCGGTACGGGCAACGGCGGTAAACATGGCCTGCTTCGCCACAGTGGTAGCATAGGGGCCGTTTGTCACTGGTACGCCAGAGGTCAGTCTTCCGCACTTGTCCTCGGTATGAATTTCCCGACGGCCAGTGGCGTGTACCGGCGGCCGCTGCCTGGGGACAGACGTCGGCTTGAGGCATACAGCTGGGCGCTGGGGCGCTCGCAGGAGGCGGTTGGCGACGCACTGCCGACGCATAGCCTGCTTGGAGCGGCTGTGGCTGTTGCACCGGGGCTGCAAACGATAAGGCCTGCCTGATTTCTTGGCGCATGATGTCGACGACTGATGCAGACGCCGGCCCGGGCGGAACGAGTCCGTGCAGCTGCAACTCCTCCCGAACGATAGATCGGACGAGCTGCCGCAGTGATCCATCGGTGGACGCAGCAGTCACCACAGTGCGAGTGGGGCTGGAGGATCTGCCGGCCCCACGGTCGTACAGTCGGCACCGCTCCTGCAGGGCTCGCTCGATGGCTGTCGCCTCTTTGATGAAATCCTTTACAGTATTAGGAGGATTTCGCACGAGGCCAGAGAACAGCTGCTCTTTTACACCGTGCATTAGGTGTCGCACCTTTGTCGGCTCGGACATATGGGGGTCGGCTCTCTGAAATAGGCGAGCCATGCCCTCTGCGAACATTGCGACCGTTTCGTTGGGTTTTTTAATTCGGGATTCCAGAAGTCGCTGGGCGAGCTCTTGGCGGTCTGTGCAGGCAAACGACTCCAGAAGCTCCCGCCGAAATTCACCCCACGTCGGCAATTCACCCCTCGCCTCTCGGTTTTCGTACCAGGTCCTGGCGCCGTCGTCCAGCGAGTAGTACCATGCCCAAGTTTTTGTTGAGGGTTCCACTGGTTGAACACCGGGACACGCTCAAACTGCTCCAGCCAGTCCTTGACGTCTTCGAACGCTTCACCACGGAAGACGGCAGGAGTGCGCGGCTGGTGAAGCGTTACCTGAGAGGCAACTGGTTGCGCCATTACTTGCGGTTGAAGCACTTGGCGTCTCGGCGCGTCGCTGGAAAGGAGGCCGTACTCAGGAGACAGGCCGAGTTGGCGGCGGCTAATCCGATGAACCGGGGTGTCAACAAATCGTGGCCGTACCGGGCTGTCAGGAGGGGTACTGGACATCAGGTGGTTGTACCCAGCACCTCACCAGTGTAGCGTACAGCGAATGCGTGCTCCGCGTGGTAGGGGTTTTAATGAGGTACAAAAGAACAGCGACAGCCAAGGGTCT
Organism: Haemaphysalis longicornis; assembly: GCF_048455015.1. NCBI lineage: Eukaryota > Metazoa > Arthropoda > Arachnida > Ixodida > Ixodidae > Haemaphysalis > Haemaphysalis longicornis. The sequence continues at coordinate 538,751 of NW_027526227.1, forward strand.
AATATAAAGCTCGAGAGCTGAGGGACCGGGGTCAGCGCGCGCGATCCGAAGACGAAGATTCTGTTTCTTCTGCCTCGTCGTCGACCGTCGCGTGTGCCCTTTCTTATACAACACGTGGCAATATACTTGTCTTTACATTCATTGTTCTAGATGCATCAAAATTGGGTCCATGCGCAGCACAAGAGACTGCAGTGAACGTTTTAAATGCATCGCTGAAAAACTCTGCAGCCCTGTATTTGTCCTGCACATACATGAAATGCTGCAAAATCCCTCTTCTTGTTGTCCTGTTCTTACTGTATTTTAAGACAAGTCACATACAACAGGACGAAGATGGCATCGTTCTACAAGATCAGTGTGAGATGACTTGAATGTGTCTACAAAAAAGACGTCATGAATAGTGATCTCGTCCCTCACTATCTGCGAGAAGGGAACATAAATGGATGTCTAATTAAAAACCGATTTAAATAGATGGTTGTCCATTAATGAAATTTTAGAGGAATATAACAAGTCATCATAGGTTCGCTGGTGTGAGAAACGGCATTTGTCACACTCTGCGTAAAGACACTGTACAGGGCTCGTACGGAATGCGCCACAAGAGAGGCGAAGCCCCAAGTGAAGCACTGGGTCGAGCATTTTAAGTGCTGCTTTCGTGGCTGCCCCATACACAACGCTCCCATAGTCCAATCTAGACCCCTCTAGGCTTGTGAAAATACGCAACATGAGTTGCTTGTCTGTTTCATAGGACTGGTGGGACACGATTTTAACAATGTTGAGAGCCTTAAGACATTTATGTTTCAATCGTTTATTATGAGGGATGAACGTAAGCTTTTCATCCTACACCACACCTAAAAACTTGTGTTCCTTCCTCACAGGAATCGATACGCCATTAACGGTAATGTCTGGGTCCGGATGGATCCCACGCTTTCTGGAGAAGACAACACACGTGCTTTTTTCTGGATTAAGTTTAAAACCGTTCTTGTCTGCCCAGCTGGCAAGTTTTTTGACACCGATCTGGACTTGACGCTCACAGATGGACAGATTGCATGATTTAAAAGATACCTGGACGTCGTCTAAATACCTAGAATAACAAATTGTAGGTGGCAATGCCTTCCCAAGGAAGTTTATCTTACCTATGAACAGACTGCAGCTTAGGACTTCAGCTTGCGGAACGCCGTTTTCTTGCATATGAACTCGTGAGAGTGCGCTACCTACTTTCACGCGAAATGTTCTTTCGGACAAATAACTAGCAAGGGTGTTGAGTATATGGCCCGAAACACCGAAAGAATTCAGATCACTGAGGATCCCGTAACGCCAAGCGGTATCATAGGCCTTTTCAAGTTCAAAAAAATTCGTTGCGCAAAGTGTGTGTGAATGAAAGCATCCTTGATGTATGATTCAAGGGCGACAAGTTGGTCATTTGTAGATCACCCCGCCCTGAAGTCTGCGCGGTAGCCCTCCAGAAGACCCTTGTACTCAAGAAAGTACACAAGTCTCCTGTTTATCATCTTCTCCAGGAGCTTGCACAGGCAGCTTGTAAGGGCGATGGGCCGATAGGTAGCGGGAGAGGAAGGGTCCTTTCCTTCCTTGAGGAAAGCCACTACTATGTCATCTCTCCAAGTGCGAGGAATGTACCCCGAAAGCCATATGTTGTTGTATAGATGTAGGAGTGTTTCACGAGTATCGGGGTGTAGGTGTTCTATCATTGTGTATGTCATTTTGTCTGCACCAGGGGCTGAAGGCTTATATGTGCTCAGAGCAGCCGTCTGCTCATTAATTAAAAAAGACAATTGTAAGAAGTGTGCGCCTTGTTGTTATCCAGCAGGGACTTCTTTTCTACAGATGTTTTGTGTTTTGTGAAAGTGTTGGTGTAGTGCGCTGAACTGGACACGTGTTGGAAGTGTTGCCCGAGTGTGTTAGCCCGGTCTTCCAGTGTGTCCCCTGTTGTACTAACCAGGCGCAGGCTGTGTATCTGTTGTCCTTTTAGTTTGCGTATTCGTCCCCAGACTTCGTGTGTGTCAGTGTAGGAGTTGATGGAAGTGAGGAAGATGCGCCAACTCTCCCTTTTCGCCTCACGACACACTCGCTTCCCAAAAGTCTTTGCCCGTTTAAAAGAAATGAGGTTATCCAAGGTGGGGTACCGGCGAAGGACAGCCCAAGCCTCGTTCTGGGCCTCTCGCGCCCGCCTGCAGTCCTCGTTCCACCGGGGCCTCCTTGGGGTGCGGGATGCACTGGAGGCCTGGGGAACGGACTTCTCGGTGGCGTCGAGGATGTGCGCCGTGATGAGTTGGGCGGCTTCCTCCACGTTTAGGTGTTTTATGGATGTGTGGTGTAGTTGAGATGTTTGTGTGAATGTGCTCCAGTTTGCTTTTGATTCATTAAACCTTTTATGGGAAGATGGACTACTCGGGCCTGTAGCTATATAGGTTAATAAAGTGGGGAAATGGTCACTACCCTATAGGTCCGTGCCCACACCCCACTCAAGACATCGCAAGAGAACTGCGGAACCAATAGCCAAGTAAATATGCGAGTATGTATTGTGTCCTAAGGTATGGTATGTAGGCTGTTTTTTGTTGAAAAGGCATGCTCCGGAAAATGTAAGAAACTTCTCTATCAGGCGACCTCGGGAATCCGTTCTGGAGGAGCCCCAAAGTGAGTTGTGCGCATTAAGTTCGCCTGTAAGTATATATGGTTCGGGCAGCTGGTCAACCACTGCCTCGAAATCAGAGCTCAGAAGTGCAAAATCAGGAGAGATGTAAATGGAGCATACCGTTATCAACGTATCAAATATTATTGTACGGATCGCTACAACTTCGAGGACAGTGTTTAAAGAGAGAGTGTGACATGGTAATGATTAGCGGGCGGTAATGGCCACACCTCCTGAAGAGTGGGAGCAGCCAACCCTGTCCTTTATGAATACCATGTACCTATATAAGAAATTTGTTTATTTAGAATTGAGGTGGGTTTCCTGGAGACTTATGATACTTGGCTGACTGGCATGCAGAATCTCATACACATTGTAAGGATGTTTAGGGAGGCCTCTGCAGTTCCATTGGATGATGTTTTCTGTTCCCATTATTTAAATTTAAGAATGACTGGAGTGTGTGTTTTCGTGTGTGTTTATGTGTCGTCTTTCGGGGCTGTTACTCTCGGGTTGGGCTTTTTAGGCCTTTCTGCTGGCTTGGCCGTCAGAGGCCGCTCCTTACGGTGCGTTGCAGGTAAGAACGGCGTGACGTCCATCTCGTCCTCAGATGTCTGGGGGGTGCCCGTCGAAACGGGGCCCCCGGACTTAGCCCCCTTTCGGGAGCCCTTCTTTTGAGCCGTCACTGTCGGGGGCGCCAAAGGTGGCACGGGGGGTACGGTGGCGGTGGGAGCCGATACGGGGCCCGTGGTGTCTATCTCCTCGGCACTCTCCAACGCAATGGAGGACGGAAAGGTAGAGGCGGGAGCGGCACCGGTCCCAACAGAAGTGGTTTGCACCACAACCGCTCCTGCCTCAGCAAGCGGCGTGGTGCCGGGTTGGGCTGCGTGAGGCAACCCAGCGGGGGGCGGGGGCGGGACCAGGTTCCCTGTGGACACCAACTGGCTCCCTGTGGACACCAGACGCCGCTCCCCCCCCGGCGAGCTGCGTCAGCGTACCTCCTCAGGGGGAAAGAGGCAAACCTCTTTAGCGCCTCCTGGAAGGTAATGTTCTCAGTTACGTTGATGTTGATTATCTTTTTTTTTCAGTTGGAATTTTTCACACTTTTTCACAATTTTTCCCGCCCCAGTTTACACAAGACAGGATATTGGATGGACAATTGTAGCTCGGATGATCATGCACCGCACATTTCGCACACGTCGTTTGGCCACGGCAAGAGTCTGTACCATGCCCTAACCGCAGGCACCTAAAACAGCGCAGCGGGTTTAGGATGTACGGACGGATGGAGCAACGGATAAAACCTGCATTGATGTGTTGTGGAAGAACTGCGCGGTCAAAAGTCCAGATAATGTGCTTGGTTGGAATCTCCTTGTCGTCTCTGCGAAGAGTGATGCGTCTCAGCGCAGTGACGCCTTGATCCATCAAGCCGGCAAGTAGATCCGCACCCGTTGCGTTCAGGAGATCTGTCTCAGATATCACACCCTGCGAGCTGTTGAGGCTCTGATGGGTTGTGACCCTGATGTCGAGATTAGCCAGTCTAGTCTGGGCTAGAAGCTTTGCAGACTGGTGCTTGTCATTTATTTCGATTAGGAGTTCACCAGACCTCTGTTTTTTGCACTTATACGATTTTCCTAATATGGCTTCAAGATACTTGGCGATCAAGAAGGCTGACTGAGATGCAAGAGGGTGGGTTGGATTGAGGGACTCCATGACAAGAAATCAAGAGTAATGATCTGGTTGAGGAAATGTTAAAGATGGCAATGCGGGTAACAATACCCTTTTAACAATAATGGGGTTAACAACAATACCCTTTTATGGGGTCAATCATGGTCGGGGGGGGGGTTTGAAAATACCCTGCTCCCGGAAAAAAACGGCGGATTTTTTTAATTATATTGTCGCTTATTTAACACTTTATCAAAGAAATATGACAAACACACGTCATTCGGCACTATAAATATTTAGGAAACAACCGAATAGCACTGGCAATGACGACTACCACCTTGATATGTGTCCTTACCGAGTCCCTCGTCCCGTATCTTTCTGTTCTGCTACAGGCATTACGAGGGCTCTGGCTCCAGCAGTTCGGATATGCCAAAAGCTAATGGCGACCTTCGACCACGTCTTACGTGGCGGCCGCAGGGAAAAAAGACGTTCTAGGTCTCCCGCTGTGGTTGAAGGGCGGCGCTAGTTGACTGTCCTCAGAGCACTTGTAAATATAAACCCCCGCTCTAAAGTCGAGAGAGAAGCCGCTGCGGGATACCATATTTGGTCACTCCACCGCATGCGTTATTCGGAGAAGTGGGTTCGACTCCAGCTCCCGGAAAAAAACGGCGGATTTTTTAGCGACCTATATTTTCTCCTATTTATCACTTTATCAAAGAAACATCACAAACACCCGTTATTCGCTACTATTAAATATTTCGGAAAAAGCAGAATAGCAATGGCAATGACGACTGTGACCTTGATATGTGTCCTTGCCGAGACCCTCGTCCCGTATCTTTCTGTTCTGCTATATATATATATATATATATATATATGTATATGTATATACATATATATTTATGTATTTATATTCTGAAAACATAAAAACTCACACAGAGCGCGAAAAAAAATAAGGTTAGTTGAGACAGAGACAAACGAGAAAGGCGTAGAAAATAGAAACAGGTTACTGACGTTTCAGGGAGAGGACTCCCTTTATTCAGAGTACGAAATAAGTTCGTTTCAGAGTTATATATATACAGAAAATGTCGCAAGGGTGAGGGCAAAGTAAGAGGAGGGACAGTTTGTTCAAATGGATCATGGTTGGTGGGCAGCAAAAGAATGAAGAGAAAGCGGGAAAATATATTATAAAAAGGATAATAAGAACACACAGTCACGCTGCACGAACGTGGGGAAAAAAGAGAGAGAGAGAAGAAGAAAACACACTGAAAAAATAAATAATAAAAAATAAAAAATAAATAACACGGTCATTTTCCCCTTCCCCGGGGACACGGGGGGGTGAAAGGGGGGTCAAAACAAGATATGCCCATGCAAGATTGATGTATATATATATATCATCATCACCAGCCTGTCTACGCCCACTGCAGGGCAAAGGCCTCTCCCATTATTCTCCAATATATATATATATATATATATATATATATATATATATATATATATATATATATATATATTACAAAAACCAGCAAAACGCCATAGCACAGCATGTGGCTATCGCATATTATTTGTAATATGACACCCGTAACCAATATAGCTGCCCTAAATCTAGATTACAACCTGAGTGCTTTACAAGGCCTTGCTACATTGCAAAAAAGAGTTCCACACACCCACCTAGATATACAGAAAACTGCTTAGTACATACTCCTCGTCTAAATACCTGTCAACACCGTTCATCTTACACTTTGCAATCTTTTTAGAATGCTTACAAGGTGGATGGTGTTGATTTTTTTTCTAGTTCTTACCCGAATCTCCGGCTCATGTATAACGCCTGAGTTGGATGCCTTAATTTATCTGCGATTTCCTGCTATGACGTGTTTTCTATTGTCAGTGGAACTTGTTTTATTGTTCTTGTTTTTGTTTTTTTCTTGTTCTTCTCCCAAGGACTGCAGAGGGTTTTTTTCTTCCAGTGTGTTCACTTCATTTATAATGCCACACACATGCTCTGTACTGATGTGCGCGAAGCAAAAAATGAAATGGTCTAGCTTCCTGTGAACAGCATTGTTCACGCCGGCGTCCCACCTACCAAGTATGATAGCAAATACACATCATTTGAGTTGATTTGATTGGAATCTAACCCGCAGAATGGGGGAAAAACATTCGCAAATCATGCGGAAAATGTTCTTTTTTTAACGGCAAGATACCAATTTAGGTAGACATGCCATTTGCGAGCGATGTTGCCTATGCGGTTGGCGAGTAATTTCTTGCTCGGCGAAAAAGCATGCCAGAAACAACACCCCAATTTCGTGTAAAATGCGCAACAAAAAGACGTATTATCGCAGATGTATAAAGTTTAGTTATACAGGCTTTCCCTACAACATGTAAGGTTTTTAAAGCAAAGCTTGCTAGCTCTACCAGATGACGGTTCTTCGGCGGTACATGACACCGGCGGTATGGCTTTCTCGTCTGCTTCAGCGACGTTTGTTTTGGGTCTGTTTTGTTGCAGCTTCGCGTCCATTGTGCGTTGCATTCGCCCGGTTTGATTAAGTTGTTCGAAAGCACCTACAGGGTACACCTGCCCCGACGAACGTAAGTGGTTGTACGGCAAACATACGTTAAGTATTAGATAGCAGGGCTGAAAAACAAGATATACAAACCACATGCAGACATCTGGCCTCTAGAGAAACGTTACCTTTTGCGCACTGTTTGCCAGGAATGGATCTCCATTTTTAAATTGGTGATTACCAATTCGGTTGTGTTTTAGGAGGTATTACAAAAAGTGAAAGTAGCAACTGGTTCTGATAAATGGTGATTATAACAGTTTTATCAGCTTTCTCGTAAATAATAAACATACTAGACTAACTAGTTTAAATCGGTATAAAGGGAACCACTACGCTCCCATACCGAATTGTTTCGTTGTCAGCGCTTTTGTCGCGCGGCGGTGTAGCCCCAAGGTAGAACATCAGGATGGCTAGGTTCCGCTGTCTCACCCTCCGAAATACGCTCCTCCATTTTCATTCTCCCGACTCACGTCCAGGCTACAGCGGCGGCATCCGCTGCTCTAGCCTTGCCGTGGCCGACGCTGCTGCTGTGTTCGGGACGCCACTTTCGCGAATTCCAGGTAACGGCTGACAAAATATCTGGTTTCACTCCTTGTAGAGCCAGGTATGTGAATTCAAGTGACGTCGCATCGGCAGTCGTTGTGGGTGTCGTTTAAAGCTTTGCTTAACAGCCACCTTCACAGCGTGGATTAGAGCCAATTTTTGTGACATGTTTTTGTATTTAAAACATTTTCTTTTCTTGAAATTCTCGTTCCAAATCATTTATAAACTTTTTCCACAGCTGCATCGTAGGAGCTCGAGAAACGTTGGGTACAGCGGACAGGATTGCGCCAAGGGACAGTGCACCAAAGGAAAGTGCCTTATTTCACCGGAACCGGAATTTTTCAACTGCACGGGATCACCTGATGCTTACGTTGATACTTACGCTCCCTAGCAAAAGTAGTGGTGTCGCACAAATAAATAAACATTTCTCCAGTACAAATTGGTCGTACTGTATGAATAACCCGTTTTTAACTGCAATGAAAGCTACATGTGGACGTGTAAGCTGTGCACACAAAAACGAAATAAAAAATTTTCTATGACAGATTTCTTTGCTAAATTGAAAGAATTTGCGTCAATATTATTGCGTTGATATATGCTAGCAGTACGCACTCTACCACACTGCTTTCGTTGGTGTGAAGAAAGTTTAGCGCAGCAGTACCAATTGTACATAAACATATTTGTCCACTCCAATAGTACATCGCCGACAGTCTCTTGAAGGTGTGGTAACATAGTGTCTGCACAGAAACTTGCACTAGAAGAAAACGTCTAACAACTTCAGCATGGAATGCATTAGGTTCAAACGACACTCATCTATTTTGAAAAAAAAACTTAAGCATTGCGCCTACTAGGGTAACAGAAGGGCACGCGGCAACGTAGTAAAAAAAAAACACAAAACAAGCAGATATCGGTACTGTTCCAAAACTCGCCAAGGATCCAATAGTAACAAGCACTGTGTTGTAAAATCACTGCGTCCACTGTCATTTAGGATTTCGTCAAGCTCTCTGTACATATTATTCCTAACTTTTCTACTGCGTTTTATGAGCCTATCGTAATAGCAACGTACTCACAGCTTCAAGTGTCTCGAACATTTTATAATAAATGAGAGTGAAAGTAACCCATAATTTACACCAGTTACACGTGCCCTTGATAAATACTTGCTGATAAAAAATTGCACACATTTTCTTAGGATGTCTCACTTGTATCAGGAGGGGTCTAGGCTTCGCCATCGTAGCACTGTATTTTTTAACCTAGTAAATGGCACAATATCTGCCACGCTGGTGTCCCTAGCTGCTGCCTTTGACGAAAAACAAGCTTCTTACCATTTGATCACCGATCACTCAGGTTTTGTACAGGAGTAGGGTGTGAGGAGACGTAGATTTAAATCAATGAATACGTTAGGTCAAGTAGTCGGCCATGCGGTGAACTCGCTAAAGGCTTCTTACTACATATACCTGTCTAGGCGCAACCTCACGAAGCGCAGAATACATTTTTACTTTCCAGAAGTTCTCTTGAGGCGCTGAATTTTTGTAGAATTGTTTACTTCACCAAAGGCACGTTTACACGTGAGCCTTTCACTTCTTTTGCAAACGGCAATTTCGATCCGTCTTTTTGTAGCAATAGGCTACCAGCAGCCAGAAAATATTTCACGTATTCATCACATTGAACGTACCTTGGCGAACGGTCTAATCTAAAGAAACCTAAATGGATAGTGTGTGATTCCTGAAGAAACGAAAGAAGTATACCAGCCACTTCTTTAAGTATATCAAGATGTAGAATATTTATTGATTTTTTCATTTAGTGTCACATATTGCAGCGCCCTAATGGATATCGCAGGAGTGGCTGTAATAGAGAGCAGCGATTACAAACGCATCACTTCAGGGAGCAAGAAAATACAATATATACAAGTACACACATGGCAATTATATTCAAAATAAAGTTCCAATCCTGTAGATTCCAATGTACTCGTAATCATCGTATACATTCAATGAGTTGGCACTGCAGGACGGGGAACTCATACCAACACAACAAAGAAGGCAAATATTTATTAGAAACGACCTTCAAGAAAAAGCTCAAACTAATTTACCGATGCGCTCCTAATTCTAATGAAAGCAACTGCCCAGTCTCAGAGAAGGAGAAGATCGAAAATAAATATTTACTTTGTCAGTTTGAATAAAACTGTGCAAGATGTTTTGAAAGCAACCGGGGATGACAGCATCTTGATACGGAAACTGGAAAATGGAATTTATTCTTAGCACCTGATACTTGCCTTTTATCTCAACAGTTCCCGTAATATCCCTGTGCTGGCTTCAACTGTTCGAAGGGGCATGAGGTAGCAATGCAGCGAGCGAAGAGGCAAGCCACGTCCCCTTGTTTTCATCCCACATCCTCATCAAAGCCACGTCCTCATCCCAAACATCGGAAAAGAATTGCCCCAAACAAAAAGCGAGAAGTGGCTAAGATAAACTACATAAACATGCACGTGGGCAGATCACGGTAAAAACGGTTAGACGTTCACAGTCAACTAGAGAAAGATAAAAACTGAAGTATATGCCTTTACAGAAACTTTTCTTCGAGATTTACAAGAGCCCCCAGCAATGCTTGAATATATATGGCAAGGCTGTAACAGAACCGTAGGTACTAGGAAAGGGGGAACGGTCGGCATGCTTATTCAACAGGGAGCCTATTAGCACAGAGTAAACGAACACTGCGAATAACGGCACGATAGCGGGAAGAGAAACGCTGTTTGGAGTCACCTATCTGCCAGCAGGGGGTACGTGAACATTATCGAACACCGCTTCATCGAACGCCATTTTATCGAAGGAATGCCCGTTCCATCGAAACCGTTTGATCAAACGCCGTCTAGTCGAAGTGACATCGCCTGTTTTATTGAATGTGGTTCGGAAGCTGCTGTCGAGATGAGTATTGCTGCTAGTAATGTGCAAGTTTTTTCAACATAAAGGAATGCATGACGCATGAAAGGCTTTACAATTTAGGATCGCATAAAACAAACCTTCATTTTTCAGGCAAGCTTCTTCGTCGCTGCCACTTCCCGTGGTGACTTCGGCAACATGCAATGTGTTGAAGTTTTCACCGGGTGGTGCTGCCTTTTGTATTGCGATTAGTGAAGTTTTTTGTACCCCGTCTTCCGGTTTTCTCATATTATGTTTACACTAAGTATTTGACCGTCCATTATGTCAGAAGACACACATGCTCCCTACGCGCTAAAAATCTGTCAACCAACTGGCAGCAAAGAAGTGTATTTTTCAATAACGATATGGGGTATTTATGCAATAATACATTGTACGATGACATAAATATGCACGGAAACGCTGTCACTGTTTTCACTGATGAGCATTTGCCGTCGAAAAGCCCGTTACTTTTATGTTTCTCCGGCGGTTCGAGATGCGTTTGAGGGCCTCTTCTACGCTAGCAGAGCCCTCCTATGCCTACGCGGCTGCTGGCTGCGTGAAAGATCTTTCAGCCGTTTGTTCGTTGCTTTTTGCTCGTGTTGCAAGCGTCTGAGGAACCTCCAAACGCCTTGGAGTGAGATCCCCTATTTCCTCTAAGATCTGAACGGACCTGAAGGCAGTCGGAAGTCGTGGGGGCGCGCAAATCGCCACTTCGCAGGGCAGCATGCATGGCTTTCCCACGACCTTTTTTTCAAACCAATATACCAGCTCCGAGACTGCTGGCAGAAACTCCTTCAGCTCGTCGAACTCCTGCCAGCAAGCAAGATTTCACCAATGCGCGCAGTCTCTAGTCAATAGACGTTTTGTCGAATTCTATGGTGTGGCAGTAAGGCAAAAGCACAGAATATTCAGACGGAGGCCACAAAATATGCCAATGTGCTCGGTCACGTGCTCGAACAAAAAAACGAACACCACCTTCCCGCGAGGGGAACCATGGGGTAGATGCAGCACATCGGGGGTTGCCGTTGAGTTTCTGTTATGTGAGCAATGTCAGCGTGTTGATTGCTGTTTTTGTGTATCCTATTTACGCAGCATGTTCACCCCGGAATGCGTCGCATCTACCCCATGGATCCTCACGCGGGAAGATGGCGTAAATTTTTAACCGAGCGCAAGCTGCGCGCTAACGCACAGCGGCCACGGCGACGGGAGCGAGCACAGCTGAGCGCAAGCTGCGCGCTGACCGCGCTGACGCACAGATGGCGCTGCTGTAAGAGTGGCGGAGCACGTAGCTGCCACGGCGACGAGAATGGGGGAGGGATGCGGACAATGCAGCGACACCGACGCGGGACCAGGCGAGTTAAAGCGATGCGGTGCCTGTAAAACAAATCAGCACTTTCTTTCGCAATACAGTGGTCATCTCGAAACGATCAGCATGAAGATAGAAGCCTACGAAAAATATCAAATTCATTTGGTTCTGTCTATACGCCCTTAAGACTCTTCTCTATTGTGTACGACCAAATTAGATGAAATGTCCTCGATGAAACGTCCTTCTATCAAACGGGGTTCGATGAAACGGTATTCGATAAAACGGCTTCTATGAAGTGGCGTTCGATGTAACGGCATTCAATTAGTTGTCGGCAACCCGTGGTCAGTGTGTGATAGTGAGGTTCGAGAAAAGAATGAAAAACTGGTTGACTGCATTAGGCGGGACCTCGAGTAGTTAAGACTTTCAGGAGAGGTGATTCTTGTGGGAGACAAGAATGCCCACAATCAGGACCTGGACGGATACACAGACCACAATGTCAAACTTGTACTCGATATGTGTGAAGGACATAATCTCATTGTAGTAAACAGAGAGAATAAATTTCAGGGAGAAATCACTTGTGAACGAGAGAAATGGCAGTTCAATATATACTTCAGCCTCCACTCAGAAGAAGTGTATGAAAGGTTGACTTTAATGGAAATAGATGACATCGGAGCACACCGTTTAGGAAGTGAACAGAAATGGGCAACTTTGACTTTTGCAAAAATGGAAAGTCGAAACCCGAAAACCGTGGTTCACTACTTGAAATAAACCGATCCCCAAATAGCTAATATTGCCAAAAGCCTGGAGAGGGAAACCGAGAGACAACCAACGAAAGTTTGGGAATACTGCGAATTGATTGGTTTCATCAAGGAAACACGAGGAACGTGAAAGAACACAACTACGGGAAAGGAAAATGAAAGCCTAGAAGCTGGCGGAACAAGGAAATCAAGGAAGTTATAACACAAAGACAGCAAGCATCGAGAGAGCACAGGGAGGCCAAGCGAGTGGGAATGCAAGCAGGGGAAATAATATCGAAGTGATATTGGTACTGCCTAGAGAACTTGCTAGTACAAGAACTTGTACAGCAAAAACTTAAACGAGAAAGTGGGCGATGAGTCTCGAATATACGGGCAAAGGATAAAAGCGCGCTGAGAAACATTTGGAACCTTGTATAGGAACTAAGGAAAAAGGCCGAAGCAGTACAACGTCATGTCATACTCGGTGAAGGCCAGGTACTGAAAGGGGAAGAGGTGCTATTTCACATACGCTCAAAGATACGAGAGAAGTTCAGAAGAACGGAGAGAGGACTACAGCACTTAGACATGGGGCAACTTAGGTGCCTGCTTATAGAGAGCTAAAATTGGAGAATCTAAACTTGAAAAATGCTGAAGAAAATGTTCCAGCTAATACGGCAAAAGGGACTTGACAAAACCCGAAGAAAATGTTCCAGCTAATACGGCAAAAGGAACGGATGAAATTTGTATTGGTCTTGTCAACCTACTGGATACAAAAAGCAAGGCACACGTGATTGGAGTAATCAAAAAAGTGATAAAACTGCGCATGTACCGGACAAATATAGTTAGAGCAGGATGAAGATGATATATAAAGGTAAAGGAGACAGGGATGATTCCAATTCGCGCAGTCCTATTCCAGTTACCTCAGTGGCATACAGGCTGGCAATGCAAGCCATAAAAGGGGAACTACAGCCGTGGATATAGGGGAAAAGCTTTCTGGGAGAACTACAAAATGGATTCAAAGGAGACGGGCGGTTGGAAGACATTTTAGTTCTCCTAACCCATTGCATATAGGTGTCAATGGCTCAGAAGCGGCCACTACGCATACCATTACTCGATATAAACGCAGCCTACGACAATGTAGATAGAGAACTTCTATGGAGCATACTTGAGTGGGAGGGATTAGGCCAGGACTTTATACAGCTGTTGCAACGAATTTACAATGACAGCAAGGTGTAAATTACCTGGGAGAAGCAAAAATGCACGGAACCGGTGCTCACAACTAGAAGTTTAAAACAAGGTTGTCCTCGGTAGCCATTGCTGTTCTTGCTGTACATGACAATACTAGAAAGCTTGTGGGGAGTAACATACGTTTCAATGGGTGTTCTAGCCGCTATGGACAGGAATTGGAACAACCTATCTCGGGATTGATATATGCAGATGACATAGTACTACTAGCAGATAGCAAACAGTGTCTGCAACAGCTCACAGATTTATGTGGGGAAGAAGCCATTGAACTGAGGTTGGAGTATAGCACAGCAAAGTCAGGACTTCTGGTTTATAATGACGACGACAGTAACGAATCGGTATTCGTTCCACCAGCAGCAATACTGTGGGTAGCGGAATACAAATATCTGGGCATATGGATAAATGAAGGTCAGGCGTATCTAAAAACTTATGAGGAGCATTTCAGAATGATAGGCAAAAGAGACATTTATATCATGAAGCATAAAGCACTGTGGGGATATAAGAAATATGAAGTACTGAAAGGAATCTGGAAGGGAGTAATGGTACCAGCACTCACCTTTTCAAATGCAGTAGTGTGTGGCAAATCAGAAGTTAAGGCAGGGCTAGAAGTAAATCAGAGGGCGGTAGGTCGATTGGCATAAGGAGCACAGAGTAAAACAACAAATAAGGCAGTGCAGGTGAGACGTGGTATGCGCCTCCTTTGAAAGGAGAGAAGCACAGAGGAAAATATGTTTTCAAGAACGACTTAGAAATATTGATGAACAGAGATGGGCGGCCAAAGTGTTACGATATCTTTACAAAAAAAGCGCAGACACTCAGTAGAGGAGAGAAACCAGAAGGTTGTGGGAAGCGCTTCGGCGCCCCTCGCTACGAGCTCTCTCCTCGGGCCTTCTCCGTCTCTCCGCCGCCGAACGCCCACCGGCCGCGGGACCTGGTGACGTCGGCACCCGAGAGAGGGCACTAGTGGTTGGCGGGACTCGGATTCGGGAGGCCAGGGGGGCTTGTTTTCTGGTGCGTGTCCGGACGCTGTACTGAGAGTGAACTCAATGTGGGTAAAAAGTTTTCTTGTACGAAACCGCAGTGTGCCCTCGTTTCTTTGCGTGCCGTAGAGAGTAGGCCCACATCTGGCGCCCAACGTGGGGCTGAGTTCAAGCCCACCCGTGGGCATTTGCTCCTTGCGGCGGCCGGGAAGGGGCCCACTGCGGTTTGGGGCGGCATTTCATTGTTCTGAGGAGGAAGCGCCATTTAGGGCACTAGGCTACCCGAACCTTCCGCCGTATACATGCATGTTTTGTAAATTAGTTTGATCGCGGTGTTTTGGTTTGTTAGTTTAGTTTTGACGATGGCCGGAGACGCATGAAGCTTTTGTGAGTTCTTCGTTCTGTGTTTGTGTAACGGCTTAAGTGACTACATTACATTGTGGGTATATATACGTAGCGTCTTGTAGGAAGGTATGTAGTGTTTGCGAAGAATTCGCTCGTGTATTCTGATGTGCGCACACTGCAGCATTTTCGTATTTTTATCTGTGTTTACTTGAGTTCTTTACTCAAATATTGTCTGATGCCTCTTTTCCAGTTGTAGATTTCTGAATCTGTTTTTTTTGTCGCGTTGCGTAGGTAGCTTGCGCGGAGTGCTTTGTACTGGCGTGTGTACTGTTTCAGGATGCCGATACGGCTGATTCTTCTACATAGTTCGCTTGCGATGGCCCCGACCACAAGGAGTGAGACGGTACAGAAGCAGAGCCTGCAGGGCTCGGGGGGAGACGCGGCGGTGGACGCCGTTACGCGGGAGGCTGCTGAGCAGTTGCAGCCCGCACATCTCGCCTCAATGATGAGGCTGATGACCCCGAAGTTTACGGAGATCACCCGAACGCTTGGTTAGGGGACCGGTGGCCCCCGCCGCGGTCCCAGTAGCGTCAGATTCGCGGCCGCGCCCTAACGTTGAGGTCCCCTGATACTCCGGCTACGGTGACGCGAAATCTTTGTACGAGTTCCTCCAACAACTCAATTCCTACCAAACGGCACTGGGAGCATCGGAGGAGGATGTGCTGAGGCAGGTCCTGCCCATGGCACTGGTGGGAATCGCTGCGCGGTGGAGGCGCTGCCAGCCGGGGTTTACGTCGA
The DNA here is from genome assembly GCF_048455015.1 of Haemaphysalis longicornis. Lineage (NCBI taxonomy): Eukaryota > Metazoa > Arthropoda > Arachnida > Ixodida > Ixodidae > Haemaphysalis > Haemaphysalis longicornis. The sequence goes on from NW_027526227.1 coordinate 554,469, forward strand.
TGTCAGATTTTAAGGAGCGGCTCCATCTGCCCGGTCTCTGCGCGAAAACTGAAAAGAAAACAAGCTAGTGAACTGTGAACCACATATGAACAGCGAACATGCGCATTAATACGCAGAGAAAGAGAACTGTGTGAACAGGGAGCACCGCTGAACTGCTCTTTCCCCTACCTTTTGACCTCTCTTCCTCGCTGAATTCCTGCCACTTGATTACGAACACCGTATGAGGGACGAACTTGCCCTTCGCACGCAGCACCCTGAGGAGAGGAGCTCTACGAACGGGCAGACCCAGCGGTAGCCGACGCGGACAAAGTAGCACGGGAGTGCAGGGAGTGCCATCTGCGTCTTAGACCGCACTAGCGAGCCGAAGTTTTCTTAACTTCGAGGCTCTCCACCAGAAGCGCGCATAGTTGAGGCAGATTTGCTTACCGCACTGCGCTACAGGCTGCCGCCGAGGCCCGGAGAATCGCTCGAACCGGGTTGCGCTTGGTCAGGAGCGTCGGTGTCTAGCGCCCATCAGGCCGAAACAATGGTTGTGAGGCAAGAGACTACAGTGGGAAACTACACCGCTCTCAGGGCGCTAGACCATACTCTTACGAGCAAAGGCGCCGTTCGGGGCTGGACGTCCGCCGATCGGCCCCTCGGCAAAACGCCGGCTTTCGAGGACAAGGGGGAGCGAATGGCGGCCACCCAAACTCCTCGGAAGGAAACAGCGTAGGCGTCGGAAGGGGCAGCAGGATGAAACGGCCCGTTTGTGCTGGTTTTGTCACAAGCCTGGCCATTTCTACTGTCAATGCCCCGTGAAAATGCGTAGCTTACAGGGAAACTCGAATCGCCGGCGGCGGTGAAGGGTAGTAGCTTGGTGTCGCCGGCGGAAAGCGAGAATAGGGGGCCAGACAGAGGGGGGTGCGAGGGAGCCCACAGGGCACCCCGACGTTGGCGGCGCCGACGGGTAACTGGCCCCCTCCGCATGCAGGGCGCATGAGACCCCTATTCGTCTGCGCCCCTCATGCGAGCGCAATTAGTCGGTCAAGACCTTTTTTGCCCTGGTGGACACAGGCTCGACAGTTTCTACTCGTCGGGGAAGAAATTTTCGAAGCCTGGCAGAGAAGGAGAATCCGGGTCAGGTCCGCTGGGACACCCTTGAGCTTAGCAGCAGGGTCAGCGAAAGCAGAAGGAGCCGTTAGAGAGAGAGAGATAATCAAGTTTTATTCAGCCCTTTAAAGAAAGTGTGTGCGCGCAGGCACCAGATGGGGTGGTTCCCTATTCACGGGACCATATGTCCAGCAGCTCCTGGCCCCTGGCCACCAGTCCGTACTGAGTGGCGAGGTCGGGGCTGGACAGCAAAGTCTCCCATTGATCGAGGGGGTTTAGGATAGGGGCGGGGGAAAGGGAAGGTGGGGGGCTTGAGTTTTGTGCACTCCCCTATGATGTTCGCTGGAGTGCCTCTATTCATCTTGCAGAAAGGGCACGAGCTGTCGTGCTCAGCCGGGTACATCTGGTTCAGGAGCACGGGATGGGCTAGCGACCCCATTTGCATTCGACGAACGATCGTCTGCTGTCGTCTGTCCAGCTGCGAATGCGGACCGGGAAGCCTACATCGCTCGCTTTGGTACATTTGGACTGTGTTTGCAGGTCGTGGTGGGGTGTGGTGGATCGTCCTCGGCCCGTATTGACATTTCTCTGGCGTGGTGGTCGCCGAGGAGGTTTTCTTCCACCTGCGAGTGAGCCGGCACCCACACGAGCTTGATCGCTTGTACTGGTGGTCTTCGTTTGTTTAAACTGGCAAGTGCCGCGGTAGAGACTCTCCCCCTCTGGTAGCGCGCGTATGCCGCCTTGGAGTCGGTTACCATGATCTTCGCCTCCGGCGTAGCCAGTGCGAAGGCCACGGCCACCTTATCTGCTTCGGCCGGGTACGTTGTGCGCACCGACGCACTGGTGACCAGCTTCTCGATGGTGGTGACGACCGCCGTTGCCTTCGTGTAATGTTTCGGGAGCAACGCATGTACCCGAGGGTCCTCTTCCAGCTGTCGGACCAGAGCTTTGGCCCACACCGATCGCCTCTCGTCTTGCCTTCCCGTTTGCATGTTACGGGGGAGGGGTTTAGTCTCGATTGACTCTTGCCACTCCTTGGTGACTACCGCCGTCTTTGGCTTTGGTTCCATCTGCCATGCGATCTTTCTCAGGACGGCCCGGCCGTGCTCGGTCTTGCTCAACCGTATTCGTTGGTTCGACAGGTGAGCCTCGATCAGCTCTTCAGCGGTGTTGAGAGTGCCCATGTACATCAGACATTGCGTCGCCGAGTACATCGGCATGCCTATGGCAGTTTTTGTTGCTTTCCTTATGGTCGCGTTGGGCGCTTCCCTATCCGCTTCGTCAGCCGGAGGTACGGGGCGGAGTATGTGACGCGCGACATTACGAAAGCCTGCACCAGGCGCAAGGCGTCTTCTTCCTTGAGTCCTCTGGTGCGGTTGGCAACTCTTCTGAGCATGCTGGTGGCCTGTTCCGACGTGTTCTTGATTTGTGTCAAAGCCACCGTCGCCCTGCCGTCACTTCGTAGCAACAGACCCAGAATGCGGATCTGCTCGGTTGGCTTGATCGGCGTGCCATCGATGGAGATGGTAATGTTCGGCGGGCCTCCTTCTTCGGTCTGCCCGGTTGCACCATGAGCAGCTCCGATTTCTGTGTAGCGCAGCTCAGGCCGCAGGTCTTGGCTCTCTCGGCAGCATGGGTACCCCGCAGGGCTCGGTCATTTCACCTTTACTATTCAACCTGGTAATGATCGGGGTCGCCGGAAGGCTAGACGAGCTTCCTCACGTGAAATACACAATATACGCAGAAGACATTACCTTGTGCGTACCCGGGGGCAGTGACGGCCATATTGAAACAACGCAACAGGAGGCGGTGGACTGCATCGAGGCCAGCCTACGAGGCACGGGACTCAGATGCTACCCAAAGAAATCCGAGTTGCTAATCTTGCCCCCGTCGGTTCGGTATCGCAAGAGGTCCGCAGAAGAGGCCGAAAAGAACATTGTGCTGAGAACGGGAGACCGCACCGTCATCGCGAAAGTACAGAGCATAAGGGTGCTAGGCATGCACGTCGAAGCGAACCGGAGCAACTCAATTATGATCGACCGGATGACCACGAAAATGGGAGTAGCCACGCACCTCATCAAGGAGATCTCCACGCGCAAGCAGGGGATGCGAGAGGCCAGCCTCCTCCGATTGTTACAGGCTTTCGTGATGAGTCACGTCGCCTACGTCGGCGCGTTTCATCGCTGGAAGGAAGCAAGAAAAGGATAGGATAAAGATAAATGCGGCGATCCGCAAGTCCTACAGGTCGGCCCTCGGCCTCCTGAATGGCACGAATAACGAAGCGCTCTTAGCACAGGGGGTGCACAATACCCTAGAAGAGGGGAGCGAAGCGCAAAGGGTGGCACAGCTCGAGCGCCTGAGCTCCACAAAGACTGGCAGAAAAATTCTGCAAAGACTGGGAATCAACCCTCCCTTGGGATCGCTACGGGAGGACGAGATCGTCCCACTAAGAGACGAAATCGCCCGAAGTATCAAAGTACCGCCGCTCCCGCGCAACATCCACCCGGACAGAAACGCGGAACGGCGAACGGCGCGAGCACAACCGCTCGCCAAGGCGTATAACGCAGACGAGGGAGCCGTGTACGTGGACGCGGCCAAGTACCGTGGACGCTCCGACGCGTACGTGGCGGTGGTGCTGAAAGCCACCACTGGAGAATTGCTGAATGACGGCAGCGTGAGGGCCAGAACGGCTCGACAGGCGGAAGAGGCGGCCATAGCCTTGGCCATGAGCTGCCCGACAACGACCACAATTCTGAGCGACTCCAGGTCGGCGATCGCAAGCTTCGCCAGGAATGCAGTGTGTAGGACTACGGCACGCATCCTCTCGAACGCCGAAGGGAAGAGTCGAACAAGGACTACAAGAATCCTATCATTCCCCGCACACGCGGGAGTGGACCTACCGGACGAACACAGCAACCGCAACGAAGAGGCAGACGCCGCAGCGCGAGAACCATCAACGTGCCGCACTGCGCCACCCCGCCCGCCATCCCCCGCACCAGCGGACCGGCAACAACAGCACAACGCAGACGCCGAGATGGAGCCCTTGACCGTCTTCGGTGAAGTGCTCCAATGGTACAGAGACGGGAGACGCGCCTTCCCGCCACCCCACCCGGGACTAACGAGAAGAGAAGCGGTGCTCCTACGGCAGATGCAGACTAAGACTGTGCTCACGCCAGCGTGTGCGCTACACGTGTGCCCGGACGTTTGCGAAGACAGTGTGTGCAGTGTGTGTGCGCTTACAACCGCGGACCTCGCCCACCTCCTGTGGGGTTGTGGTGGACACCTTACAACGGGGGCTGCAAGGACCTCCCCCCGGACATTTACGGACTCATTAGCTCGCCAGAATGCGAGCGGCAACTGCAGGCAGTCTAGCGGCTCGAGGCTGCTCTGGCGCAGCAGAGGCGAAAGGGGGACCCGCACCTTCTTCTTTCTGCCGCCCCTCGGGGTGGCGGAGGGAAGAGAGACGGGGACCCTTCTAGTAGCCCAGGCTGTGGTCCAGGCCTCAGTGCTTCGAGGTCTGCCTTACCATATAGACAGGGGGGACGGCGAAGCCCTGCGTGGCCTGACTCGTCTCCTCCTGCCGGACAAATGTTCAATAAAATCATTTCTCTCTCTCTCTCTGGCGTAGTCATGGACGGTCGTTGCTGCTCTGTGCAGCACCTCCTCCGCCCAGGCGTCTGAACCCGCGCGACTCGTCCGCACCGTGATGTCGTCGGCATAGAGCGCGTGGTCCACGCCTTCGATCTGCTTGAGTAGTTCGGGAAGGTGAATGAGGGCCAGGTTGAAGAGCAGAGGCGACAGTACCGACCCCTGAGGGGTTCCCCTGTCTCCCAGCTCCACGGGGTCCGACCGTTCCTCGCCTGTCCGTATCGTTGCCATCCTCTTGGTAAGAAAGTCCTTGATGTAGCCGAAGGTCTTGCGGCCGCATCCCGTCTTCCTTAGGTTCTCGAGGACGCTCATGTGAGATACGTTGTCAACGGCCAACTTGAGGTCCAGTGCCAGTATCCCCCGCGGTGCGTTCTTCGTGGCTCGCTTGACTACCAGTTCGTTCAACTGGATGACGACATCCTGGGTGCTGAGGTGTTGCCGGAACCCGTACATGGTAGCCGGCATCTGGTCCGTTTCGTTCAAGTACCCTTGAATTCTTCTGAGAACCCTGCGCTCCACGAACTTGCCCACGCAGGACGTGAGCGAGATCGAGCGCATGTTCTCTATTGTCAGTGGCTTTCCGGAATTCGGTATGAAACTCACCTCGGCCTCTTTCAATTTGGCAGGCAATCGCGAGCTCTCCAAGGCCTTGTTGATGTGACCCAGGAGCCCCTGCGCCGCCGCGTTGCTCATGTTCCAGAGAAGCTTGTACGTAATACCCTTCGTTCCCGGCGCGCTCTTCTTATTGCTCTCGTCTATGGCGGAGAGCAGCTCCGTGATCGTGAAGGGCTCGTCAAGCATATGGTTTTTGGGACCGTCGTACTCTTCGGGACTTACGCTCACTTTGGACGACAAGAAGCGCAGGTAGCGTTTTGTTTACTTGCCTGGCTTGTCTTCCTCGTTGATACTGGGGGGTGACTTCCTTTCAAAAGAGGACATTGTGCTCGACATGGGGAGGAACGGCTACCAGTACGGGCCGCTAACCCAGTTTTTTTCCTTTCGCGACCACGCCAACGCATGGTTAACGACCGCAGCGGGCAACCGATCTCTACTGTTCGACGGAGGGCCAGAGGGATGCGTCAGGGAAGATCAGTGCCGAGGTGGAGGCGATTGTCGCATCTTTTGCAGAATGCGACCATCAGCGTCGAATGTTGGCGGAAACATTGCTCCCCTTTTCGGAATGCTTTACCGAGAGACCTGGCTTGACAAAGGTGCTAGCGCACAAGATAGACACGGGTGATGCTCCGCCATTCCGGTTCAATCCGAGGCCGATAAGTGCCTATAAGAGGAAGCTCCTTGACTGCGCACTAGATGAAATGATCTAGACAGGCGCAGTGAGACCCTCACGAAGCCGCTGGGCATCTGCTGTGGTCTTGGCACTGAAAAAAGACGGTTTAGTACGGCTGTGCGTACACTACAGAAAGCTGAACGCACTGGCCTAGAGAGATGCGTACCCTTTCCTCAATATTTTGTCGGTTATAGATCAGCTGGGCAACGCTCGCGACTTCCCTGTGCTGGTCGCTAGCAGAGGGTACCTGCAGATTCAAATGTCCGAAGCTGACATTAAAAAAAATACCGCATTCACCTGCCACCGCGGGCTCTTCGAATTTACGCGACTCGCATTTGGCTTGTCGAACGCTCCACGTTCGTTCATGCGGTTGATAGACATCGTCTTGGGGGACGCGAGGTACAAGTTGGCGATGGCCTAACTGGATGATGTGGTAATCTATTCTGAGACTTTTGAGGCGCACCTTCTTCACTTGTGTTCCGTTCTTGAAGGCATGAGGAAGGCCGGTCTGACGATCAACCCAAGCAAACTGCAGCTGACATCATCTTAGGTCGATCTGTTGGATTTTGTGTTGTACAATGGTACCCTGAGACCAAGCAATGAGAAGCTGCAGGCCATCCTTAGCTACCCTCACCCACTAGACGTGAAAAGCCTGCAAAGGGTTTTGGGCATGGTTGCTTTTTACAGGAAATTCATACCGCACTGTACGGAAATCGAATGACCTCTTTACAAGCTGTTGCGTAAGAACATAAAGTGGGTCTGGGAAAAGGAACACGTTTTCTTGGTAGCGCAATAGCGGACATTGCCGACCTGAACAAATCCTTTGTTTTGCAGACAGACGCTAGCAACTACGGCGTGGGAGCTGTTTTGTTGCAGGAACACGAGAGCGAGCTGCGGCCGGTCGTTTTCGCGAGCCGCACGCTCACACCGGTGGGGCGGAATTACTCCGTAACCGAAAAGGAGTGCTTTGCTATCATGTTCGCATTGTGGAAGTTCAACATGTACGTAGATGGAGCGGTTTTCACCGCGCAGACGGATAACCAGGCACTGACGTGGCTGAAGGGGCTTAAAAACACCGCAGGCAGGCTTGCGAGGTGGGCGCTGACGTAGCAACGTTACGGGTGCACAATCGAGTACCGCCGATGCTCCACCACAACACGGTCCCTAGAAATATTTGCTAGTATGCCGTCTCCGCACTTTCTCAATGCAGTGGCGTGACCGTGCCGCTCATATATGCAGAGCGCTGCCCAGAGGGAGCTGCCAGCAATGGGAGCGCCCGAGCCACGGAGAAAAGAAAAGGTTGCCCGAGCGGTCGGTGCGAGAGTGCCCGCCGGCCGGCCTGTGCCGCTCACTACTGCCGATGAGAGCGGGCGCGCACCGGGTTTGTCGGCCAGTTAGAGCGGTAAAATACAACGGCTCGTTGTACATCGGCTCACAATTGCAGCTCTGATACAATTACTATAGGACCCTTTAATGTCGAGGCCCGAAAGTTTCGCGAATCGGGCTACGGAGCTCATTTGCGGCAGCGCACCTTCGCGAGTGAGACCAAAGAATAAAACCGCTGCGACGAGAGTAGCCGTTTCGCCACCATCGCTGGATCCATTATTTCGCGCAATGTTGAGACCGTTAGATTACATTCAAAGAGAGCCCAGCGGCGCCAGACTCAGTGTTTGTTCCAAAGCTGGGTTATCCCCGAACGTCATGCATTGACAGTAGCCGGCCAGGCTAGCTCAACAAAAAGGGGGGGGAGAAAGCTGTAGTGGAATGCTTTACAAAAAAAAACCTGTTCCTAAATGCGTCGTCAAAAGGAGGGGGGGGCGGTAAAGCAAGGCATACGGACATCAGACAAAAAAGGCCTAAAAAATTTTTTTCTTGTTAACTTCAAACAGCTACAACGAAAAGGATTGGCCATAACGCATATTATCCCTTGTTGCTGTCCCCGCGTTGGTCTCGCGATTAACTCCGAATATTCGGGCGATCAAAAAATAAAAAAAGCAATGTCCAATAAAAAATGCAAACGTTGTTTGCAACCCTGGTTTTATTAAACACAAGTTTCGCGCACCACATAAGTTAGCGAATTTTCCAAGTCATGGAATTCACAAAAATCACAGGCGCGCAAAATAAAAGGTTTCATAGTACCCAGTTTCTGCCTGTTGAATAAAAGTGCCCAAAAAACATGGTATGCATGCGTAAACTAGCAATATTTTTATTCGGAATTTATATTTAACACATATGCCCAACTGTGGAGGAAAACATACGATGGGGCCTAATTAATGAATGTTGCGAGTTGGTCAGATCCCGTCAAATTGCATATATTTGGGTCGCAAACAGAGAGAAGTCAGGGTGGTTCCAAAGGGCCAGAAAAGTATTTTCGGAGCGCCCACACACCACAAAAATATTTTCACGCGTACATATCCATGGCAATGTCTGGTGGTGGTATACATGAAAACGCTTCTTTGTTATGTAGGGTATTCGAAATTCCACGGGATGTGCCCCATCTAGCAAAAAATGACATGCCGACATAGTTTCCGATGACCCCACGTATGTGTGGAAACCTTTCGCCCGGAAGAGTATATAGATGATAGAGCACAGCGACACGACTCCGTGGTTTGTCTCGATCGTTCATAATACGCGAAAACGTACTCGCATTAATTCCTGCTTCCCTAACAAAACTCTTTGTATTCGTAGGAACCGATTTATCCGGCTAATCTGTTTTGTAGACAAAAATGAAGAGAGGACGAAACCACCCAGGGCTACGAAGGCAGCACGTCGGAGCGTCGTCCTCAGCACTACTCCCCCCGCCGCTTGTTTCCGTCTCCAAAACGCTGTAGTGGCAAAACTTCCGGTGACGTCACACAAAAATAAAAAACAAAAAACAAATACGCAGAAGCCGTTTATGCATTAGGTAGTATTAAGGATGATCATAAAAATTAAAAATATTGCTGCGTGTGTAATCATTTGCATCGAAATGTTTCACGCATTAACGAAAGTGGGGCGGATGCTCCACGAGAGCCTTCTAGTGGTAGAAAGCACCCGGAAAAAAAGAAATAATGGCGTCTTCTGATGTGTGCGATTTGTGTGCGAACTGTTACGAATGTAGTGCATCAAAAGGCTCTAAATTCGTCTGCGCCGTGTGTGTCTTGCCAAGTCGTCATTTGTACATGAGGAACTCGTGGTGGGCTGTTTTTCCTCGCAGCGTCGTCACCTATTTCCGGCCGAGAACGTCCTGGCTTTATTTTTTGCTGGTGTGATGCGTGTCTGTGTAACGCGATCTCCCTGATGCGTGGCTTTGTTTTACGACAGCAGCGGTGACAAGCTGCAAGGGTTTTTTTTGGCTGTGAACACGGGCTCACCCGATGTTAAATGTGAGGCCTACGTAGCTGGTGTTATATTCTAGTTAACTCTACTGACAACGAAAGTATCCTTTACGCAGCTGTTTTGCAGGTTGCTCTGGGCGGTAGTACAATCGGAGCAACGGTGCGTTTTTATTTTTTATCCTGACGTGAACAGGCGTGATTACGGCATCACTTAAGAGATGTGGGAAGCACAAAATGGTTCTACAAAATCGTCTGAGACTGCGTAGCTTACAAACAAAGCAATATGAATGGGCACGAATATTTTTCAGGTAATCAAATGCGCCGGCGTTATATACAGAGTGTTTCATGACTGCTATGGACTATGGTTGTCCGTAAGCATAAATAGTTATTTCGGCCGTACAGATGCACTGCACTACACATCGTAAGTGTGTGTGTGCGTGCGTGCGTGCGTGTGTGTTTGTGTACACGCATATTACAGAGGTGGTGCCACATGCTGCCGTCTAAGGATAATATGGCGGCACCTGGTGCTTCTGTGGGCGACTACATCTTTCCCTCCCTGGGAACAAACAATCATTAGAGAGCCCTGTCTGCAGAAAACAATCACCAATAGGTCACGGTCTGTACGCAGAAATCACCAATTCAGTCGCTGTCTGTATGAGCCCTGACAGCAGTCAAATCACTGCACGTACTCTTGGAAGCGCACTGGAGGTCTGGTATTTCCTCTGAGCCGGTCATGTGGTGGCCTCGGAATCGAGTTCATTTCCCTCTACCGGTAGACTGCACTTCTCAGAGCCTGGAGCCAGACCTAGTGGCTGCGAACCTTGCGGCTGGGTGGGCTCGGTGGCACATGTGGTGGTACAGCGCGTGAAGACTCAAGTTGATCTGCGGATGAACTCACAGATTGTGTTTGTGGCGAACCCCCAGGTGCAGTGATCCAAGTCTTCGATGGTGCAGCGCCACTTTGGTAGTCTGTCAACGGGGGCATGTCGTACGTGCAAGAGTTTTCCTGGTTAGTTTCTTGCCCTGGTAATGCCTCTTTTGGTACCGCTCATATCTGTGAAGCATTCCAAGTTGGACCGTCTTCCAGATAGAAGTACCAGCGGCAAATTTTGTGAGGATTTTTAGTAGCAGTTTATAACTTGGAGTGCCCTATCATCCAGGAACTCGTATGTAGGTGCCAACTTGGAACTTGGGGATCCTAGCAGCTCGCTGTTGCTCAGCGTATGTCTTACTTTTTGTTGACACTCTGCAACTCTTTTTCCGAGCGGACTCATCTCCCGTGAAGGATTTGTGCTGAAGTCAGCTGTCGGCTGACAAATGACGTCCAAAGAAGTTCTCATGTTTCGGCCGTGTAGTCCACTAAAAATGTTATGATGTGAGGGGTGATGCTAGAGAAACAGGTTGATCCCCGACATCAAAGTAGACACCCGAACGCCTAATTGGCAGTGTGAACAGTAAGAATGTTCATGACACTCTCAGCGTCTTCCTCTGGAACAATTTCGGCGACTCGGGCTGGCCATCTTCCACGCCCGCGACGCAAACTTCGACAGTACTGCTGAAAGTGACCTCGACGCGGCCACACGTGAATCAGGTTCAACCGCGGGCTTCACAGGCAGACAGTTGGCAGTTTTGTGCGCCGCAGTTTCCACACACGGCTGTGTTTCCGGAGTACAGGATGACAGCGCCACTACATCATACACTACAGTAGTATTCTTTAGAAGTTATGAGAAAGGTACCAAAGACATTGCTGAATTTGAACCCCGGTATTGCAGAAAGCTGAAAGCATATGGCCCCGCGGCATTACTTGACGTGTTTTTGATAAATTGATTTTAAAAATCCACATACACGCAGTGTTTTATTATGCCTGCTGCGCGGCTGGTTCGCTGTTCCCGTTGATAATAAATGTGGCATCAAAGGGGCCGATAAGGGTGTACTGATCTGAAATTGCTGTTATTTTGTTGGCCGCGTTGGATTCTGTCTGAGGTATTGTCAGCTAATAAAGTTAGTTTGGAATTTCGCAGTGCATTTCTGAGGAAGGAACTCGGCAATTTATCTTCCCTTTATTTTTCTTCGGAGTTTGTAGAATGGCCTTCATGAGCAATAAAAAGGTTTTTGAATTTGTGTTTCATAGTGATGGCTGAAGTTTCATGATTAAATGTTGGTGCTTGTGCAGTTTAACAGTAGAGTAAATATTTCTGAAAAGGTGTTTAAAAGTGTATTGGCAAACAGTCAGGTGTCTAGCCGTCCCCTTGCAATGATGGAGCTGTTATTTTACCAAGCGGGACAATTGTTTCACAGATTTCCCATAAATCTTTAGTTTGTTTAGATTCAACACCTCTTCCACACACTTGGAAATTATTGTTGTAGCAACTATGACGAGTTGGAGGGGCTTCAGAGTGCTGTGTCACTGATTTTCAAGCATGCACAGTGGCATCTGATTATGCAGCTGCGGTGAGAATAGAAAATGATGCGGCATATCAGAATAGTTCAAGACATTAGCGCTTCATGTCGCTGCTTTTCAAGAATATTATGGCTGTACAGCTGCAGTAAGAATACGGCCCAGTTGCCAAGCAGGTTGCAATGGTTTGATATCAGTCCTTCGAAGTGGTAATGTTGCTCCTTTGCAAACGTCGGCTGTTTCTTCTGCCTAGAAGGCTGCGGCAAGAATTTCAGACTTATGTAGTATGCTGGAATGGATTCATGTGAGGCCCCCAGACTGTAAAGCCACTGCTTCTCAAGCACACCTCTTGTTTACAGCCATGAAGTCGCCGTGAGAGTTGAAGATTTTTACGTAATGTGGTACAATGTATTCATGCCGGGCCTTCAGACTGTGAAGTTGGTGCTTCTCATGTACATACCAGTGTAATTTTTGTATAAACCAACACCTCCACCATCACCTTTGCCAGCTCTCCCAGTATTGGCATTTTCAATGTGCGTGCACAGCCTGGACAGCTTTCATGGCACAGAAAACACTACTGGAACACCGTGCCATGAAACAATTTTCTTTATGTTGTGCGACGGCATATGAAGATCCGGCATCACTTTCCCCTTGTTTTCATCGGGCCTCTGCACTTTGGTTTTGCCTTTTAAACTTGATACGCAGGCAGTCTGAAACCGCGTTTAAGCACTGGTGTCAGTAAACCCTCTGCAGTTAACCTATGAGCCTGGCGGTCAGTGTGTTCCTGGATTACGTGGACACAACGTTTCTCCAGCGCACTGCATAAACGTAATGTGGCTATGCCTCATCAGCGATTGCTCAGAGGTACTGCACTAGCCTCATACGGGGGAAGTACTGGGTTCGAATCCGCGCAACGCCTGTTGTGCCAGAGCGCCTGGCCCAAAGCCGTTGCACGAGGCGACGCGCCGACAGCGAGGCTGAGTCACGCCTCTCCCTTTCGTCGCTGCGGCGCGGCCGAATCACGCATCTCAGAACGCTGCGGCGCGGCCGAATCCCGCATCTGAGAACGACGAAACAAGGGCATGTCGCTACGCCCGGAGGCGAGGTCACGGAGACGGTGGGGCATCGCCCTCCCTTTCCCCATTGGCGGCGCAGCTGACTCACCGCTTCGCTACCATTCGTCCGAATTCAAACTTCCGGCAGCGAGAGCCCTAATTGGAGCTTTTCGAACTTCTTGGGGCCACAACGAACTTCCCGGGCTATAAAAGAAGCCCGGAGGCTCCCATCGTCGGCATTCCTCGGCGGCTTCTCTCCGGCCCCAGTCTCTTCAGAAGCACCGAGTGAAAAGGGTGCTTTCGCCTTTGTGCGAGTCATGTAACGTTTGCTTACCCTGTAAATACTGTATATAAATGTTACTTTAACTCTTCGTCGGCTCGAGGACTTCGTCGCTCTGCTCTGCGCCGCGTCGATAGCGGACGGAGCAAGGCAAGATCGCTACACCGGTGACTGCGCTCGGGTGGCCAGTCGCAACACGCCGGGCACCCACTAGTTTCTTTAATGGGTACAGGTGTCCCTGGTTGAGTGCGGACCTTTGAAAGTATAACTCATGCCTGGAAAGCTGCCTTTACCCTTGCGAGGGGCTTCTGACCTTTGTCAATCTGGTGGGGCCCCGGCCTTCTACAACACCGCATTTCCGAAGGGCGGAAGAGTCTGGCGGCATGTCCTACCACAGGCGGTTACCAAGTAGAGTGTCCAGCGTAGCTGTGGAAGACGCCATGTGCATTCGTGTGCCTTGGTGATGCCGGACACCTATTCAGAAAATACGTACAAGCCTGGCGTTCGGCCCTTGTTACCACTAGAAGATGCTCCGGGCGTGTGACTACAACGCTTGAAACTTTGACCCAGCTTGTCCTGGAAATCACCTCTATGGAATGAGGTGGCTGGAAAGTGCATTTTTTTGTGTTTGTGCCACCGCACAATTGATCAAATCAATATAAAAAAAAGATTGCTAGCACACACCTTCACCTCAAAAAGTGCAATAATGGGACAAGAAGTCTACACAAATTGTAGCAAAAACTGGAAAGCGGCAATAAACTAGTTTACTGAAACACTGGCACTGTCTCTAATTACTGAAAGTTTAGAAATTGGAGCTGAGTTGGTGGCAGATAGCGGCATTGCAGTTGTAGATAATAAGTGAAAAAGGTTTTGTTAATGGCACCTGCATGATTTCGGTGACATAAGTTTTGGGACTTACATTCTCATATGTAGGCTATAATTTATATTTTAAGCACCTGCAGTGCATACTGCAGGTACCCCATATCCTACGCTGTACCAACAAAGTGACGTGAATCTGGTCTCTGAACCACTTTTAACTGGTACGAACAATAAACAAAACCGTTCGCAAATGACAGTCAACAGGTGCAGTTTAAGTTAAACGCTCTCTTTATCTACTTTTTCTGCTAACCTTCCAGTTTTGACACATAAGCGTTCTGGGGAAATTTCGAGAAATGTGAGCACCGCCCCTGTAAAATGGTCCCAACATCAGATGCTGCAGTATTCCAATAATATTCCTTCAATTATATCACCGTTTGTTAGCTGGCTGTGAAAGAAATCGTGCAGTGTACTTTCCGTCCATACATTTCAGAAATACAATACCCAGAACTACAACTTTTTCGGAGGCTGTGTTTTTGCTAGTGAACGTGACTAAAAACTAAACGTGGGTTGACTAAAAATAGTTACTACAGGTGCACGATGCGCTCTTTATCAAGCGTAGAAAAGGTGACGGGGATTTCTAAAAAGCCCTCGCTTAGCGTTCCGTCCATACGGAATGCCAAACAGCGTGCCCGGCTCACAACTCGCAGTGAGGGCAGTCTGTGTGCATTTTTACCCAACCGCTACCGCTCACTGTAATTAGTAAATACCATTATTAATTACATCGATAAAACAGCACCGCCGACAGGCCTCGGGGCAAGCATCCGCACTGAAATGGTTCATGTGAAAAGCTTGGCATACTGCTGAAAAACAATGCGATCACAACCATTGTCACTCGAGAATGCAAACGCAAGCAGCTCGCCATCGCCTCCTGTACGATCGCGATCGCCCGTTGTTTATTAGTGTTATTTTTTTATAACTGCTGCTACCACTACAAGGCTCTCGTGGGGCATCCGTCCCACTTTAGTTAATGCGTGAAACGCTTCGTTGCAAATGCTTACACGCGCAGCAATATTTTTATTTTTTTATGTTAATTTTTATTACTACTTAATGCATAAACGGCTTCTGCGTATTTGTTCTTTGTTTTTTTATTTTTGTGTAACGTCACCGAAAGTTTTACTACTACAGCGTTTTGGAGACGGAAACACGCCCCCGCGCCAGCACCTGCCACCCGGCGTGCCCACCGCGCTCCGCCTGCCTGCAGCGCCGCCGCTGCATGCATCACGAAGTGGCCCCCTTCGCGGCCGGCGCACGGCAGACTAGCAAACAAGGTAGCGGATGCTTCGTCGCGCGCGCCGCTGGAGGTGACTGCACGCGCGGCGAGCAGCCCCGATGGTGGCGGCGGAAGCGCGCGCGCTGAGTTGAGTGGTTTCATGAGCGGCGCGCGCCGCCCCGACATCGGGAGGAAAGGGCCGGACAGAGGAGTCGAGGCCGGCCGCAAAGAGAAAGAGAAGCGGCATCTCGCAGTGGCGATTCCTCGGCCCCGGAGAACGGAGGCAGTACGGAATCTGTCTTGGGTGGAGGTAGTGAGTAATGAAGAGCTCATTGAGGCCCAGAAACCAGACGGTGTGTGCAAGCGGGTGCTAAAAAGGCTATACCCCGGTACAACTTAAAGAACTACTGACACGAAATTTCTCGCTTTCAGTTTTTATGCCGTAAAGAATACCTATTGGCCCAGTAATTACGAGCATCGAACCGAAAGCCGTCAGCCACCAACACAGAATTATTTATAGCACGTTTATTGCAACCAATTTCAAATTTGGTCGCCGCGCGGGAAAATGGCCGTTCGAAGGCCAGCCTGCAAGCGGGCCGGCCTTACGTCACGGTCTCACCCGTGACGTCAGGGACGTTTTTCTTTCCTCCATGCGTTCGCCGCATCGTCTGCTACGATTGCACATGGTCCGCCCTCGCCCGCGCAGTCGACATGTCGTCTGAATCGTAAGACTCGGATGAGTCGCGGCTACCCGACAGACAGAACAACTTTATTTGGCCAGGCGATTAGGCCGGCGATGTCTTCGCCGTCGTCCGTTTTTTCATATCACTGCGGCTCGAACCGGCGCAGACCGTAATAGCAACAGCTTGTCGCCACTCTTCTAATCAATCTGATCGCGAAAAAGAAGTTCCGCATGCGAGAAAGTAGATGTTAGTGTGTTGAAAAATTGTGCTAGGGGTTGTTATCAGCGCTGAATTTAAAAGTGGCGTTCAGATATTTGCCGCGATGGTAAGCCTACGCTGACCGGCAGCGGAGGTTCGGCGCTCCGACCCAGCACTGCCGGCACAGCGGTGCGGTGAGCGGCCGCAACATGGCGCCACTTGCGCGCTAGAATCAAAACAGGCCGCAGCAGATGTCTTGGTCACCGATCGCTGAAACGGAGATTATTGCCAAAATAAAGCTCCATATGGGAAAAAGGGTATGATAGTGTGGTGAAATGTTGTGTAAGGAATGGTCATTCGCAGTTGTACAGATAGCAGCGATCAAATAGTCGCCACGATACCAACAATACTAAGACTAAAGTTCCCAACACCCAAGGTGACCCGTGCAACCCCGAGCCCGCTGGCTTGGTCGACAGTTCTAGCGGCCGCCGCCGCACACGAACTCAGTCCACGTTCAGCGCTGCATGTCGTCGCATGGAAAATAATGCATCTTGGCGTCGTCGTCGATTTCCTCGGACACGCTTCCACGAGCAGTACTTCGCATACCCCGAGCTTGCCATAGCACAACTTGGGCGAGCTAGGCGACGCGCACCGCCGCGTCGCCGCGGTGCCCGTCGACATCGCGCACCGCTCGGTGCCGGTACCGCGCAGTTTTCGGCACCAGTGCAAGGGAATACCATGCGCCAGCCACGAACTGAAGAGCAAAGACGTCGAACACGCAACGTTTACAAGCATTGCTCACACAGCTTCGCCCACGTCTCCTGCACAAACGAATACCACCGACAACAGCAGCACAGGATATCGTTTCCGGTTCCGAAAACGACTATATGACGTCACCCTGAACCGGCCAGACACGCAGGCCGATGTTCCGTCACGCCGAAAGCGATTTGACTAATGCTGCCGATTTGTGAAAGATTGCGGCCTGGGCAATCAAAATCGATTTCAGATGTGATTCCGGCCTCGGATCGCTGCAAAAAGTTCTGTGAGGCATCTGTACAAACTACTGAAGCCAATGATACCATTTTTTAGGCGTCAAAATTTGGTGTCAGTACTCCTTTAAGAACGGCACCACCTCATGTAGTTTATCACTCCGCCGAAGAGCCGGACCGGTGAAGTCAGTGCGCGCGCGTTTTGGAACAGGATCGCGGTAAATTCCTGACATCATCTGGTTTTCTCACCGAGTTTGTTTGTCGTCACTGCAGTAATTTATAGGCAGATTAAGTCCTAAAAGTCATGGAAACGACTCGTGTTCGGTGTGGTTAATGTGTGCGTGCGCTGGCGGTGATTGCTATCGGTTGTTTATCTTGCGTCTCTCATTTCAGAACTGATCCCTTGTCCACACCTCCCCCCACCTATTCGTGGACGGCGCGAGATTTCGTAATTATGACATACGAATGAATAAATAAGTTTTAATATAGGGCGTGAAAGAGCGAGTGCGTCATTAATTTATATAAGACTCACCATGTTACAAAGATCGATGCAGTTATGCGTACGTGAAGTACTCGATGTGCTGAAGCAATGATTTCGCGAGGTACGCAACATTAGGCGGGTTTGACGACGACGCGGAGAACAATTTTAGATTATGCTGATGGTTAATAACAATGGCATCAAACACTCTTGTGTTTAGTAATGTGTGCACAAAAGCCACGCCAATCGAAGGTGGACATTGGTAGCGCGTTGTTTGTAAAAAGAAAAAAAAAAACAGAATTGCTCCTTTCAGATCACGCGTAAAAAATAGCTTCGCTTCTGCTTCAGTTTATTACTTTCTATTCCTGGTTATTGCTCCTTACATGTGCATTGCCTAAGCACTGCTGTCATTTCTACGACTGTCCTAATATCGCACTGTTACGTGTTTTTTACGCAGTCTTGACATGAAAGCCTGCAGTTTACAGGAAGCGACCATGAAGTGTCTGCGCGTAAAAACCCTGCTTCATGGTGCTGCACATTTTTTGGAAAAAGCGCTTTTGCGATTCTGATCGAGTCTCGAAATGGATGGCAAATTCTCCATTCCTAAAAAATGCTCTTTCGCAGCTGCCATGGTAATTGCGATTTTGACAACGCCAATGTAGGTTATAACAGGCTATTTAACTTCTTTTAGATTGTTATACGCCCTAACACACGGCATTTCGAGTGTCATTTTACGAAACTGGGGAAAATGCCTTTACAGGGAACATTTTTTGGCGTCATAGTTATAGCTCGCCTTTTTATGCCCATTTGCTTGAATTTACATCTGCTGGGGCAAGCTCAAAGAAATCGCAGGCCAATTAGCAAAAAAGTTTGCTTTTCTCTTAATTATATGTGGGAGTGAATTATTCACACCGATAATTTCGCTAGATAACCGCCACTTATAAACAGCATTTGTTTTTATTCCCTTTTGCGCTGAAATGTTTATGAATGAAAAGTTGTAGTGTCTTCTATGCAAATTCAAGTGCGAAAACAAGCACATGATGCAGAGTCTCACTGGCAGGCATACTCATGCATACGAGCTTGAGGTATTATGGACACGAGCTTGAGGTACCAATTTACAAATATGAAAAGGTAATTAGAACCCAGAAACATTACCAGGAGCTTCCTCTTCCCCATCGCCCCCCCCCCACCCCCCAAACTAAATTGGGCTAAAACGTGTTGTGTGGTTTTGACATGGAGCTTCACTGAACAACAGATGCAGAGGGCGACAGGTGATTCCCTGCAGGCCTTATATCTGGCTTTACCACTAGGGCACTACCACAGGTGTATGAAGACATTCACAGTGCCCGTACACAGTTTTGTTCAATGTTTCCTCCACATTATCACAATAACGCACTGCTAAAAACCTCGATATCTCACATTTCTCTCTGAAGTATGCTTTACAGTCTAGATGTTGAAACAGCTGCTTACACTTCTATTCATCTGCTTATTTATATACGTGAGGCACTTTCGACAAACTTGAAACTCGGTCTTCTTTATCACATCAAAACAAAGCTGCATTCAATGACCTCCCCATGCCCGTAATATGAGTCACATTTTATAGTGTCTTACAATGAGACTAAGATTATTACACGTGCTTTCGTTATAAGCAGTGTACTCGACATGCACAAAAATAGCAACGGCTGCTTTTTTGACAGCATTCAACATGACACCAAGCCAGGGATGTGTTGAAAAATTGCAACTGCACCGTAAATTGTAATAATTTTACTTACATACTACATACATTGAATTACACTGCAAGCTTTGTCTTGAAATTACATACAAGCACACCTGTAGTCAGAGGAAAAAGTAGACATCCTCAGTGAAAACACAACATCCCCTACGTGGCGCTGCCATGAGAAGTTCATTCAAGCACATAAGTAGCATATGATGCCACTTAGAACACTGCAGTGATTTCCCTTATACCGTACTTCCAAATGCTGCCGGTGCAAAGGGGCTTAGTGAGGTTGTTATACAAGTCGTTTTTTGCCTCAGCACCTCGGCAACTCTTCATTGCCAGCAGTTTCAAATGAAATAAAATCACCAAACAACGAGAAATATGGTTGCAGGTCACATAATGCTGCAAGACAATTTCAAGCTTATGCGCATAAGGTTCCTACTCATCAGGCACAACGCCACAAATTAGACGTAAAGAGAACAAAACAACATGAGCACATTTTGTACAGCAGCCACTTATCGTAGCAGCCATTTAAAAAAATTTTCTGTACTGCCGCGAGGCACAGTCCTCTCGTTGAAGCTTGTCGCTGAAAGTTTCAGGCAGTCCGATAACTTAATCTGATAGTCTTGCCCGGGTGGTATTCAGCTTATCTTGTGCATTGTTGCAATATGTTGGCATTCGTTCTAAGGGCAGAAGAGTGTATTGTGGAAAGGCAGGGCACACATGGTAGCAACTTCAAAAAATGTGTTGGTGGGACAGTAAATTAGCCTGCTAAATGTAGTCGTGCAGGCATAACAGCCATTGTAACGGGAAATGTATTTCTTCTTTGTGAGGGTATATTAACTGCGTAAAGTGTCAGTGACAAGGGAGAGCAGAGCTAGACACCCTCAGCCTGTACACTAATGTTCGTTTTGTGGGACAGTGATAGGATCTATGTGGACCCGGGACATCAGTTGGGTGCCGCCCCGCAACACATGGCAGCGTGGCACGTCTCAAGCTCACCTGGACCGCTTCTGCGTTACCTGGGACTTCTTGCAGTGGGTGGTTAGATGCGCTGTCACACGTCTTTTCTGACCATGGACTAGTGTCTTTCTCCATATTAATCAGTTTGGCTCGTGTGGAAAGAAAGACCAACAATCGCCGGATAACGAATCCTGACGCTGTTCACAAACCTCAACTCATTGAAAAGGTAAACAAGACCACTGGAAACCTTGAAACCAACACTGCAGACGTGGCCGCAATTAAATATTTTAAGGAAAGATTTGAGCGTGAGGCCACAAAGATAGGTAGGTGAAGGCAGCCGAGCATGAAGTTACAGAGCGTCGCCTCAATAATATAAGATTGTATTTTCAATAATGCAGTTTTATGTTTCATGTTCCTCAGCCGTACATTGTTGACCGGCCATGTAAACAACCTTGGTATTGTTCCAGAAAAGAAGTTGAGTTCTGCTGCATAAATAAAACATAGTGGGAGGATACACAGGTGGCAAGCTCGCTGTAGGCCAAACCGCTATTCAACATTTGCTGGGCTCTTAAAAGAGCCGTTTGGAGCTTCGGAGCTGAAGACTGCAGCTTGGTAAGCCTCACTCCATTTGCCCGATGCCGGAGAGGTCGTCATCTGCTGCACTCCCACAGCTGTCGTCGTCTTCCTCCCCAAGGCTGATGATGATTGGCTCCACATGGTCACTGAACCCACGCGCCTCTCGGCACTTGTCCTCAATGCCAATGACGTGCTCAACAGCCTTGGCCCAATTGCTTGGAGAAACATTCTTAGCTGCTGTGAGGAGGAGCTTCCGCACACTGTCAATCTTGAAGTCAGTGTTCAGCCTAGCAACTTCACATTTCATCTGCGCCCAGATCAGCTCGATGGGATTAAACTCGCAGTGGTATGGTGGCAACCTCAGAACGACGCACCCAGCCTTTTCTGCCGCGACATCAACTCTGAACTTCACAAACTGGTCTTTCACTGGCGCCACCAGTTCAAGAAGCTGCTTCTTTTCATCGTTGCATCACACGGGATACCTTTTGATGTCAGCCAGGCTAGTATGTCATGCTTGCGTGAGGACATGGTCGGGACAGTCTCGAGCCGCCTGGAGTGGTAGGACGCGTTGTCCATGACGACAACACTACCCTGGGGCAGCTTAGGGAGAACAGAGTCAAACCAAGCCTCGAAATGCTCGCCGTCCATATCCTCGTGATAGTCTCCCGACGTAGTTCCTTTGAAGACGGACAGACAGCCGTCCACAAAGCCGTCCTCGTAGCCGATGTGGGTGACTATCAGCCGCGCTCCTCTTCCGGATGGCTGTTTGAGCCCAGTCGTCAAACAACGCAGGAAAGCGTCCTCAGACGTTTTCACTGTATCGTCGCTCCAAGCCTTCGTCATGGTGTGGCCAGCGTTTACCCAAGTTTCGTCTGTGTAGAACACCTTCCGGTGCTGCCGCCTGTACTCAGCGACCTGACGAAGGTACGCTGCCGCCAAATCAGCACGTCCTGACGCTCGATCATCATCGAGTTTGGTTCGGTGCTTCTCGAAGACGAAGCCAATGTCATCCAGGAGGCGGCGGATTGTCCACGTTCGAACGCTGGGAAGATGCTCACTCCTCCGAAATTCTTCCGCAATCTTCTGTGCAGTAAGAGGCTCGTTGCGCCGGAAGAGGTCGTGCACAATGTTTCTCAGCGCGCACAAAGTAAAGCTGTCATACATCGCAGTGCGGCATTTGCGGTTCTCGCTTCCGGGCCTTTTCGGCGAAGGTGTTGTCAGCTTCCCGCCCGTCGCCTTCGCTTTGGATTTGATGTCCAAAATCTTCCGGAAACTGACACCGGTGTACTCACTTGTCTTGCAGCAAGTATCTTTCACGCCAACGTGCTGGTGCTCCCCTCGCAGCTTCATGTAGACGTTCAAAACTGTCTGCTGAACGTGGTGACAAAGAACAATGCCGCTGCAGTTCTTCCTGTACAGATGCTTCGGCGTTGATGGGCTCTGAGGGGGATGTGAACTCGCCCCAGACCGCAAACGCGACGAAAAATCTGGAGTTGAAGAAACAGTAACAAATGCGGCTGCAGGTGGTACTGCGTAGTCATGCTCCGCCAGAAAATCGACCTCGTACGAGACGTTCATGTTGGAGAATCAGATGGTGTAAAATGTGGGGGCCAAAATACAATGCGTGAAGCAAAGAGGCCACTATACGCTAACACATCGTAATTTCAAAGCTAGTGAATAATGCATACGTATGTAAAATACAACACGTAAGCCATAAAAAGTAAACAGAACTTTGTTATTTTTTTTAATAATGCTCTGTTTTGTCATTTCTGCACTGGGTTTTGACTGGGAATGGCATTTTATTATAATATTTTTACGGTTTATTACACGGTAGTTGTGGCAATGTATCTTACATTGAAATTTCAAAATCCCGAGAACATTAAGTTTACTTGTTTTGTTTTGGGGGGTTCTTTTATTTTCTGCTTCCAAAAACATTCGCAGTAACGCACTCTTTGCGCCGAGCGGAGGAACAGCCGGTTGCTGTGATGAGGCGCGAGGTGCCGTTCTTAAGTTGTAACCGGGTATAGCGAGCGGCGTAGCTTGCACCGGTAACGCTGAGGGGTTTGACGCGCATCTGCTAGGCGACGATGGCTTATTACTTCGCTACATTCCCCAACTGGTCGACAAAGAGGCTGTTTCATCCCCCTTTCGAGTCATGGTCCCAAGGAAGTTGCGGAAACGGTTCATGCGGTACTTTCATGACTCAGTGCTGGCAGGACATGGCAGCGGCAGTAGGACTTCCGACAAGTTATGCCATGTGGCGACCTGGCCAGGCATGAGGAGAGACATGCTGAGCTGCTCCCGCGCTTGCCCTCGTTATCAGTAGTGAAGCCGCGCGCCAGGAAGCCTGTGGGTTTCATGAAGCTGGTGGAACGCAGCTACCCGTGGCAACTTGTAGGGTGTTACGTAATGCGACCCTTCCCAAGATCCACGCGAGGAAACCAGTTTATTCTGGTTATAACAGACCACTTTTCTAATCCCGTGGAGTTGTTTCCCCTTAGAAAGCTAGCGTCAGGACGGATCGTTAAGAAGCTGTTTTAGACATTCACACGTTTCGGCTTCCCCTCCGACCTGATCACCGACAATGCTTCGTATTTCACAAGCAAAGTCTTTTCAGACTGTCTTCGAGCGCTGTACATTCGGCACAGGAAAACGAGTCCTGATCATGCTCAGAGCAACATCACGGAGAGGGGTAACCAGAACCTGAAGTGCATGCTGGTTCCGACAACCAAGGGGCATAAGGTTGGGACGCGCGTTTGCCTGAGCTGGATTTCGCGAATAGGACTACCGTAAATAGGTCAACGGGTTTGACACCAGGTTACCTAAACTTCGGTAAAGAGATCGCTTTTCCGAATGAAAAATGCACTGCCCTACGCGACGGCGGGATACACCCCTTCTCTGTCGCACTACGCGGCTAGGCTCCGGGAACGCCTTTGGGCAGCGCAACGCACGTCTCGGGAGAAAATCAACGTGGCCCGCATGGAGCAAGCCGAGCAGTATAACAAAGGCCGTCGTCACCTTGTGTACAACATCGGTGACCTAGTGCTAAAGAGAACACGCCCAATCTGCAACGCTGCACGCAGTCTCACCGCAGCACTCGCACACAAATGGCAAGGGCCTTACAGAATTATGGCGCAGACAACTCTGCTCACGTATGAGATGCAGTCGCTCGAAAGCGATGAGGTGGTGGGTCCTGTGCACGTTAGAGATCTCAAGGCCTATCATGTTCGCACTGGCAATGATGAACGAGGGATAGCAGAACCGGAACGAGAGAGTCCCCCTCCGACGGTCAGAAGGATCGGCGGTAGTGCTCGCATCCATCGCTACAATTTCAGGCCGAGGTAAGAGCTCGCGCCTTCGCGTAACCCCTTCGTTCATTACAGGAACCGCGGTGGCAAGAAGAATAACGGTCGATGGGGTCGCAACACCCCGCCGAGTTCAAATCCCAGCCAGCGCTGGCGGGGACCCCCCGCCGGCACCGGCCACCATGCCCACCAAAGCGGGAAGCTTCCGCAGGGTCCGCCCGGCAACATCAGACGCAATGGCCGGGGTGTGCGGTGTCCGGTCGGGGGTGTCCAGTCAGGGGTGTCCGGGGCACGGCTGCGGGCCCAGCGTCGTCGACCCCCATGCAACGAAGAAGCTGCGGAACGCGGACGGCGCGGCAGTGTCCTACTGCGCGCGGTCGCGCTGGAGGAATCAGGCCTGGCCGGAGCGCGGGGACGACCTGCAGTGGGTGCCGCCACCGTTCCGCGGCCTGACGCTGGTGGAGTGGGACGACGAGCCGCCGCCAGCGTTCTCCGAAGACGAGCGGAGGGTGCTGTGCTCCACCTGCGGCACCCTCGTCGTCAGCTGGGACGCCCACAGGATCGGCGCCGTGCACCTGGAGCGGACAGCGAGGAACGAGAGGGCTGATTGGGCCGCAGCTGCAGGCGGGGCCGTCCCTCTCCGGTCTGCGCCGTCCGGGTTTACCGCCGGGCTTGAGGAGGTGGCCGTGCGGGCATGGTCACGGCCGCCGCACGCGGCCTGGTGTCCGGGGAGCCCTTGGAATGTGCAGCGAACCAGGGGCTGGGGGTGGCCAGGGGGGTTGTTTTCTGGTGGGTGTCCGGACGCTGTAGTGAGAGGGAGCTCCATGTGAGTAAAGAGTATTCTTGTACGCAACCGCAGTGTGCCTCGTTTCTTGGCATGCCGTAGAGAGTAGGCCCAAACAGAAGGCTCAGGACAAAGTATATGAAACCTGGAAGTGCAGGGGAAACGACAAAGGCAATAACAAATGAAAAGAAGGAATCACAGACAACGGCCTGGAGAAAGAGGATGGATGCAAAGAAATCCTTAATTATCTACAGGATCGGGAAGCAAGAGATCACAAGGGAAAATTCTTCGATAGTACTAAAGGGATTGCATTGCTGTTTGAAGCCCGGGTGGGTTGCTCTCGGACAAAAATGTTATCCGCGAGCTGGTACACGAAGAACTGTGCACAGGCTGCGGCAGGGAGCCAGAAACCATGCGCAATATTGTAACAGAGTGCAAAAGTATTCGTCCAGTACTCAGTGAGAGAGCCATCCACATTATGGAAGCCTTTGGCTTTAAGGTTAATGGAAAAGTGAATTGGACAGCAGTAGAGGTTAGTAAAAGAACGTCAGAATGTTGGTGGGAAAAGAACAGAGAACAGCCTCGGAAGGCATGCGAACGAAGCCAGAGTAGCAAAAAAATATTAAAAAGGTACTTTCTTTTTATTTCTTAATATTTTCGTTACTTTTTTGAATTTTTTGCCGATGGATGTATAGCGGCGTCACGACAAAGGCCGCTGTGCAACGCCACGCCGTTACAAAAAAGAAGACGCTAAGCGCCATCATCATCATCATCATAATCAAACTTTCAGTTGGCTGTGCGTGGTCAAAGAGCGGGGATGTGCTTTTTTGTGCTCCTGCAACAGCGTGGCGGTACAGTGAAGGACAGTGGAATGGCTGAGGTAGCGGAGGACAGCTGAAGCTGAGTATTTACCTGCACGGTTCTTTCTCGTTGTGTGGGGTTTCTAGCCGAGATGCCGAACACGCGCAGAAAGCTCGTACAGTGTGGTAGCTGTCCGCGGCAAGTCGATGCAGCGGAGCGTCAGCGCGATGGCGGCGACACCCACGAAGGGGAAGGTACGTGTCGTTTATGCTTAGAGGTGTCGTGGATAGAACACGTAGACGCGGATGACTCGGGGTTAGCTAAGCGGGTTGCAGAACTGGATGCAGGGCTAAGCAACGAACATGTCGATCGGAGGGCCCTTGAAGGAAAGTTACAAGCGGTTGAGAGAAAGCTAGAAAGGATCGTCATTTCGCCAAGCAAGGACGAACACCTCGGCTTATGCAGCGGAGTGGAGGCAGGCACCGAGGTTACACAAGTGACGGAAAATATTGCTGCGATGCTGTACCACAACCCTGCTTCAGCGCTCGGGTGAACCACCAAAAACCTTCTGCCAGTCTTCCCTCATCGACTTTTAAGGACCCGGTGTGTTCACGTTGGAGAACTATGCGTCTACTTAACAATAGCCTTTCAGCCACCTCGTGGCCCCTCAAGCGCCAACCGGCCAGCGGTGGTGCTGACAATAGAGAGTTTTAGCAGTCCGTCCGTTTTGTCGGGTACGTAGTTACCTTGTTGACTGGGAACCGCCTGGGCACTTGGGCATTTGTCGCGGTAGGGGGATTAGTTCCGCAGCCCTGCCTTCGCTATGTCCGCGCCACCTCGCCCTTCCTCCTCGCCTTCCACGCGCGCAGGCACACATGGGTCCCAGTCAACCCAGTAACAACGTAGCCAATGGAACCGACGGACTGCTAAAACTCTATAATAGCATTGCTTGGCGCCCCGCACTGCAAGCTTCAGCGGCGTGTCCGCGCATCATTGTCATGCCATTTTTGCGGCGTGTTTGACGACACTGGAGACGTCTTCAATGGGACACTGGGCCAATATTACGACACAAGAATGCAAGACGTCTTCCCGGTGGGTCAACATCGCCAGGACAAAATGGGGCTCCGACCCATGGCATATTGCCACGGTTGGGACAACCTAACACTCACCGGCGCAGGAGAGGAGCGGGTCTGTCGTGTGTGCGTGTGTTTGTGCGTGGGGGCGCTACTATCAGTGCCATGAGTTTTGTGATAGGTGCGTCCTGACGTCAGCCGAGAAAAAGGGTGAAGGGGAACGGACCCAACCCGCCTACTCAAAAGGCAGTTTTAGAATACTAGAAGCCGGCGTTAGGGGCCCCGAATCAGTTATAGGAACCCAAACGCAAGGCGCTCGCGCGCGGCAAGTTTTAGAAGTGGGGCGTCCCCAACAGCCCGCAGCCGGCTTGTGTTGCTCGGGTCAGCTCGGCTGACCCGAGCATCCTGGCGGATATTTGATCGAGGCCACGTCAATTCAAGCCTCCACCTGAATAGGTTGGGGCAGGGAAACTGCAGGCGTTTCAATAAAGTTGTATTATCTCTCTCCCCCGCTGTCTGTTCAACTGCGAATGACAATCCGTAATACAAACTTTCACCACAATATCACCCCCTTTCTCGGAGGTAGAACTTATTTAAGCGATAACTGCCGCTTGAGCGGTCGGCGACCAAGCCTGGTTCGATGCTTCCGCGCAGGTAGCGCCATCTCTCCGCTGCTCGGAGCACCACGCTCCGCGGCGAGAGGGGGACCACCGAGCCTCCGCGGCCGGTCAGCGTAGGCTTAGCATTGCGGCAGATATCTGATCGCCGCTTTTAAAATAAGCCCTGATAATAATCCCTAGCACAATTTTTCACTACACTAACACCTACTTTGTCGTATGTGGAACTTCTTTTTAGCGATTAGATTGATTCGGAAGAGCAGCGACAAGCGGTTGCTACCGTGGTATGCGCCGGTTCGAGCCGCTGAGTGTGCCTAGCTGCAGGCGCGGCAGGCGTGTGCGCGGACTGTTTCCCAAGGCAGAAAACGCTTCGCGATTGCCTGCTTGGTCCAGGTCTTGCGAACAACGCGCGGAATCGACAAATTCAGCTCAGCGATCGTCGTAGTTGATCGGGTGAGTCGAGGAACGAGCCGCAGGTTTCGCTTCAGCCATGGTCACGCGCAGTCTCGCTGGCTGCGAGAGCGACGCAAGAACGCAAACTCCAGCTCTGGGGCGCCCTCTATTTCAGCAAAATAGCGTGCTCGCTAGACGCAAATCCAAAACCCCAAGGATGGCTCGGGTTCTCCGCATTCACAGTGCGACGCCCCAAGACGCTTGGGGGCTTCAGAGAGTTGGGTCCTCCTATTCTAAAACTCCCTAATCTCTCGCGCGCAGGAGCGCACTGCCTGTTCTCGGATACCGAGATGTAAATACTTGTTCTTAAAGTTTTCTTCTCCTTCAACTTCGTCATCATGACTGCCCCAGCACGACACCAAACCACGGTCCACTTCGACCGCGCTACCGTGGTTCGCAACAGTGGTGGCAGCGGTGGCATTCGTAACAGTGGTGGCAGCTCGGCGGGATCGGCCAGTGTTCGCAGCTTGGTGTGGTAAATCCCTGAAGTTCTACCTCTCGTAGCCAGACCTTGCTAGCACAGCGCTGTGCATTCTGGGTTTTGACTTTTGTCACTGGTTTCTACTTTGTTTTAGCGAGTAGGTGAAGGTAAACTATTCGGGGTGCAGTATCACCATGGACAAGTTGAGTGCGCGGGACCTCCGCAAAATTTCCGAGGAGTTGGGACTTCTGTTGGTCCCGCAAAGCGAAAAAAACAGATTCTCGAGCTCATGGAGGCCAGCGAGGTAACTCTAGAGGAAGCCCAGGAAGCTTATGAGGACATTCAGCAGCGGGGTGAACATAACAGCCTAGCACAGCGAAAAGAGCAGGCTGAACGGGACATCAAAACGCGAAAAGAGCAGGCGGAAATTAGGGCCAGGAAAAAAGCTGCCGAGAGAGCACATGAACTGAAGATGAAGAAGTTGGAGTTTCGGATATCCGCCGAACCCTCTGCTCCATCCTTGGGGGAGTCCGCGAGCCTAAAAATCCAAGACATTCCGCAGCCGTTCAGTGTTGGCGAGGACATCGCTGGTTTTCTTGTGGATTTTGAGTGCACTTGCGTGAAGGCAGGCTTATCTGCCGACGTTTGGCCCCCAAAACGTTTGGCACCGCTGCCGTGTAGGGGCGCCAATGTACGCGCGGCTGAGTAAAGAGGATGCGGAGGTGTATGACGCGGTCAAAACAGCTCTCCTCCGGAGTAGGTACCGCCTGTCCGCAGATCCCTCAGCGCGAGCTGAACCCGCAGCCGCGAAAAAGTAGCGAGCGACCGCGTCGGCAGATCGCGAAGCGCGAGCTAGATCCATTAAGCCACATATAAATAGCGAGCCAATTGCGTCGGAATATCGCGAAGCGCGAGCTGAACCGGTAGGCGCGCAGGGTAGTAGAGAGCCGACTGGGTCGGCAGATCGCGATGCCCAAGCTGTACGCGTAGCCGGTGAGGGTAGAAACGGGCTGATCACGTCTGAGATTGCGAAGCGCGAGATTAATCCGTAGCCGCGCAAACCAGCAGTGAGTCGACTGCGTCAGCAGATCGCGAAGCGCGAGCAAACGTCGTAGCCGCGCCAGAAAATAGCGAGTTGACCCTGTCCGCAGATCGCGAAGCGCGAAATAACTTCATACCCGCGCGGAAAGTAGCGATTCGACATTGCCGGCAGATCGCGAAGCGCGAGCAAACGTCGTGGCCGCGCCAGAAAATAGCGAGTTGACCCTGTCCGCAGATCGCGAAGCGCGAGATAGCTTCATAGCCGCGCCGGAAAGTAGCGATTCGACTGCGTCGGCAGATTGCGAAGCGTGAGCTAACTTCGTAGCCGCGCCGGAAAGTAGCGATTCGACTGCGTCGGCAGATTGCGAAGCGTGAGCTAACTTCGTAGCTGCGTCGGAAAGTAGCGAGTCGGCGGCGTCAGCAGATCACGAAGGGCGACCTGATGCCGTAGGCGCGCAGACAAGTAGCGAGTCAGCTGCGTCGGGTGGATCGCCGAACACGAGCCGAAGCAGTAGCCCCGCAGGTAGGCAGCAAGCCGCTTTTTTCGCTAGATTGCATTGTGCGATACGAAAACAGGAAGTCGGTTTAGCGGCCGTTGACGTGTCTGGACCGTGACATAAGCCCAGTTTTGGACCGCTCCTCGGACACTTCCCAGCAGGTTACGAACGCTGAGAAGGAAACGCTTGTCGTCAAACAGAAAACGTGTTACCGCGAACGTGGAAGGCTCAGCGGCTTCGGACAGGGGCGGGCCGAAGACGAAGGCAAGCGAAGCCGTAGATCTTGGGGCGCTGAGGAAGCCACCGAGATCACAACCCACCCGTGTGGGCGTTGGCCAGGCTATGGAGACCACGGAGGCTAGGGATGACTCATTTCACCAAGCGAGGCTATTGCCAGGCCCGGTGTTTCCCGCAGAGAGACGCGGGAAAGATGCGGACCCTCCTTCATGGTCCGTACTGACAAGGGTGTTCAGCGCGAACAGCGGCCGAGAATATGGCACTTGGCTATGCCAGCTTAGAAGCGTATGTAGACCAGGGAAGCCAGACTAGCATTGGCGGCTACATGCCACACAAATTTGACTGTAAGTCGCCTGGGATCGGTGCATTGCCGCTCAAATGGGTCGTGATTCCCAAAACCAGAAGCGGGGGTGACCGAAAAACAATCCGAATGAAAAGCCAAAGAAAGAAGGCGAAACCTATCACTTGGCAGCATTGAGGGCTAAGCTTGCCAGAAGCGGCAGAGCAAAACGAAAACTAACACACCTGAGGGACACAAAGAGGCCGCACCCTAACCATGACAAAGGCCGACGGGCGCTATGCCAGAAAGGGCAGAGGGGGTTGACTAGGTTACGCACGAATTCTCGGGGAGCTGTGGGGAGAGAGAGAGAGAAATGAACGTTTAATAAAAACGAGCAAGTTTGGTGCTAGATGGCAGGGGCACCAGCCCTGTGGGGGCATCCTTAGAGCGGGATGCCCTGGTTCTGGCTGGCTGACCGGGCTCTAGCGACGACGTCTTGTTGCACCGCAAGGTCCGAGCTGGTCAGCCGGTCCACGAGCTGGGGGGAAGGCATTTCTGGGAGGGAGTGTTCACCGTCGAAGCAGTCGTCATGGTCAGGCGTCCCCTTCTTCTCTGGGTTCCCTTCACCTCCGTACTCTCCGCACGCGTTGCGCCTGTTTTCCCCTTCGTTGCGCCTGTTTTCCCCAACAGATGAGCACAGCCGATCGGCCTAAGTGGCAGCAGCGTTTCGGCAGGCTACAACCGGAAATGTTTGTTTTAACGAGGGCTTAGGGTGTTTCCAACAATTCAGACGAATCCGCGCGTGCGTGCCTAACTGCGTACTTCACTCATTCTGTTTTGTTATTCCAGTGTTTGCCAGGTTTTCGTAAGACGGGGAGACGTTCAACATGTGTTGCTTTTGTTAGGCGGTATAAAACTAGTTATTGTTAGTAATCGAACTCAGGGGGAAATAAGCCTACTTTTTGTGTTTTTCGTTGAAGATGTGGTTAATGTATGTGATCTAAGACCGCCTAGTTAGAACTGTTGTTTGCGTTCGAGAAGAGTTATTGTTCGTGATCGAAGACAGTGTAGGGCGGGCGTAATATGCGGGTCAGTGTTCAGTTCATTTCGCCCTGATGGAGTGTAGAGGTTTTTGTATGAACCCGCAAAGTGTGCGCGTTAAGTACTACATGTTTATCGTCAGTTTGTATTTCGACGCATTAGTGTGAGCCAGTTTTGGTTGTCTTGCGCAAAGGTAACTCCAACGCAATTTTATGGTTCCGTGTAAAGAAGGGAAGGTACCGGCTATTGTTGATTGATGCAGCCGAGCGTCTGAGCTAGCTATCTGTAGATTATCTTTCAAATAAGTTTTGGAGTATTTGTGGTTTTCTGTGTCCTCACAACTTTCATTTTCATAAGTGTGTGTGCGAAATGTTATGTTTTCAAAAGTCGTGTAAAGCAAACTTCGTCTTCCTGTACCGTAGTATCGGTCTCGTAGTTTTGACTTTTGTGCCATAGGCGGTGGCGAAATGCGTGCTTTGCCTCGATTACGTCGTACGGCAGTGGAAGCTAAGTAGCTTTGACAAATGGTCCTCGGCAAAAAGGAGAATGCCTTATAAGTTTCTGTTGGCTTCTTCGCTCGTTTGCGTCATCTCCCTCATGGAGCTCCTATAGAACATTCATGGTTCTTTTGCTCAGCTGTAGTTTTAACAACACCCGAAATTGAGGCCTGATTCTGAACTTGTGCCATGAAGTGAGCGCTTCGAATCGTTTCGAGAGGTCAGTAATTGTTTTGTTATCATGGTCTGGCATCCCGAGGGGTGTTAACAAGGCGCTTTCCGCATCGATTGTGGTTCGACAATGGTTGTCCTGCGGAGTTCGTCATATCTGTACGAGCCTTTCGTTCCTGCCTTTTGTGTGTTCACGAAGGAGACCAGAGAAAAAATTCACAGCATATCCACGGGGTGAATGATGATGAGTGGGCGAAGCTCCTGAGGGGAAATCATCGGTAAAACCGTGACTCTTCAGTGAAAGTTCGCCCACTACATCTGTGTCCGAACGTAACGTCTAGAAAGTCTCGCTTAAACCGCGCGTCGGCACCTTGGGGCTGAGCTCGCCTGATGCGTTTTGCAGACGGCTCACGAGCTCTCACTGCATCGGGGTCTGCCTGCCGATACGCGCGCTTTCTCGCCGCTTCCCCTTCTCTGACGTTTTCGAGATCCTCTTCGCGCCGCAGCCGTGCCGCTTCGCGTACGGCAGGGTCCTCGCGCCGTTGCCGTGACGCTTGGGCCTCTCGTTCTCGAACGCTGGGATCTTGGCGGCGTCGTCGAGCAGCCAGACGACACGCTTCGGCCTCCCGCTCTCGTACGGCAGGATCTTGGCGGCGGCGTCGCGCAGCTTCACGGAGCTCTTCTGCCTCGCGGGCTCGCACATCTGCAGCCATATCCATCGGGCGACTCCGAGCGCGCGCCAACAGCGAACGGATTTTATTACAACGGTCCCCGCCATCTAGTAAACAATCCAAGAACTAAACTAAAGGTAGCCACGCCATCTAGTAAACAATCCAAGCGCACCTTTTCATCATATACAAGTACCGCCATCTAGTAAACAATCCAAGAACTAAACTAGAGGTGGCTACATACATACGTCGAGGATGGACAGACCCACGCCTTAAGGAGCTTCGCCCCTAATAAAGCAGCACTTCGATGAACTCCGCCTCAAGCCCTGGATGGACCTGCTGAGTACCCGCATCATTCCAGCCGAGCCGCGATGAGCGGCTCGTCATCCTGATACATTGTCAGGCAGTGGGGGTGCTATTGCGATGCTGTTACGCAACCCGGCTTCAGCGCTCGGGTGAACCACCAAAAACCGGCAGCCGGTCTTCCCCCATCGACTTTCCCCGACGCGACATGTTCACAGTGGCGAACTACGCGGCTACTAGACAATAGCCTTTGAGCGACCTCGTGGCCCCTCAAGCGCCGACCGGCCAGAGGTGGTTCTGACAATAGCATTGCTTGGCGCCCCGCACTGCAAGCTTCGGTGGCGTGACCGCGAATCCTTGTCATGCCTTTTCTGTGGCGCGTTTGACGTCGCTGGAGACGTCTTCAACAAGCCACTCACCGAATGTTTCGACAGAGGAATGCAAGACGCCTTCCCGGTGCTGCAACATCGCCAGGACAAAAGGGTGCTCCGGCGGCGGATTGCCACGGCGGGGGCGACCTAACGCTAACCCGCGCAGGAGAGAAGCGGGTTTCTCGTGTGTGTTTGTGTGTGCGTGTGCGTGCGCGTGCGCGTGCGCGTGTGTGCACGTTTGTGCGCGCGTGTGTGCGTGTGCGTGTGCGCGTGTGTGTGCGTGCATGTGTGCGCGCGTGTCTGTGCGTGTGCGTGTATGCGTCTGTGCGTGTGTGCGTGCGTGTGTGTGTGTGTGTGTGTGTGTGTGTGTGTGTGTGTGTGTGTGTGTGTGTGTGTGTGTGTGGGCGCTACTATCAGTGTCATGAATTTTGTGATTGTTGCGTCCACACGTCAGCCGAGAAAAAGGGTGAAAAGAAACGATCCCAACGCGCCTATTTATTCTCTCGCACGCAGGAGCGCACTGCCTGTTCTCTGATACCGAGATTTAAATACTTGTACATCAACTTTTCTTCTCTTTCAACGTCGTAATTATGACTGCCATGGCACGCCACCAACCACGGTCCACTTCGACCACGCCACCCCTTGTTGCCAACAATAAGAAAGCCAACAGCTATTCCTCCGTGCTGCAAGATAGGGCAGAAAAATTAGTCGATAAGCAGGGTACCACTAAAGAGCACCACGTGGCAGAAAGCGTGGTAATAATTGCGGGAGATTCTAACAAGATGAGGGGCAGCGCTGCCATAGCGGAAAGGGTAAAAGGGGATAAGCGTGTCAATGAGGGGTGTTCCCCAGGTCAAACGATGCAGATGGTGATGACACAAGCCAAGGTGCAGCTGGCCTTGTCTAGTAAAGCTAAAACCTTGGGGTGATTGCCGCTGGGCTTAACGATGTTTTCGAGTGGGAGGAGGAAAACCGCGGCCAGGAGAAATCAAATGGGGTAAACAATCTACGGGCTACAGCCCCAAATGTGCTCATTGCA
Organism: Haemaphysalis longicornis; assembly: GCF_048455015.1. Lineage (NCBI taxonomy): Eukaryota > Metazoa > Arthropoda > Arachnida > Ixodida > Ixodidae > Haemaphysalis > Haemaphysalis longicornis. Next base: position 588,839 of record NW_027526227.1, read on the forward strand.
ATCCGCACAGTACCGAATGTGACAAAGCAGGGCGGGCACACCGAAAGGGCAGTACTCGCTGCTACCAGCCAGATAGTGAGTCGCCGCAGGGAACTAGGGCTTGAAGTAATAGACATAAACAGGGTAGTGGGCAGCATAAAACATAGGCAAGCTTTGCAGGGGGACGGGATTCACTTTACCCCTAGGCTAGGAAACAAGGTGGGGTGCCGCTTAGGTGGGAGAGTGGTAGATTTTTTAGGGGGCCCCACGCAGCTAATGAAGGCAAATTAGGAGATGAAGGGGAAGCAACGGACACACGCACACTCAACGCTGGGACCGAAGAACCTAATAGAAACAATAGAGCGAACAAGTTTGTAAAAGACAAAAATAGACCCCGTAAGCGAAAAGCGAAAGGCAAAATCAAATGCAGTAAATATTTAATCAGCTACATAGATATACAGGGAGGCAGAAAGTCTTATAAGTGGGTAGAAATTCAAACCGAACTTGCACGGGAAGAAATAAACGTGTACGCTTTAGCCGTTACACACCTCCGACACCTAGAAGCCCCACCAGCCATAGACAATTAGGTCTAGGAAGGATTCAAATAGACCACAGAAATAAAGAGAGGGGAAGGTGTCGGCATGCTTATTACACAAGGTACCGACTGGCAGAGAGTGCGTGAAAGCTGTAAAGAGCATCTATGGGTTAGAGACACTATAGCGGGTTAAAATACCTGCTTAGGGGTTGTGTATCTGTTCATCGCTGCAGAGCTAGGGAGGAAAATGAGGAGATGGGAAACTGTTTCAGACGAGATATAAAGGAGTTCTAAAATTCGGGTGGAATAATCTTATTTGGAGATATGAATTCCCACATAGAAGATTTCTTGGATACACAGATCACAACGGTTCTCTAGTGATAGATCTATGTCAGGAAAACTGGCTCGTAATAGCAAACACGGAAACAAGTGTGACGGAGAAATAACGTGGGAAAGCGGTAACTGACAGTCCAGCATGGACTATAATCTAGTCTCCAAGACAGTGTATGAAAGGTTGCGGAAAATAAGGATAGATGAAAACGGAACAAACAGCTTTGGAAGTGACCACAAGCGGATTACTTAGCACTTTGGAGGCGCAACACGGACAAATTTAGAAATAGGTACAATCGGAGGTACTAATTTGAACAACGAACAGTTAAAGGTCATCGGTGATAGAATGGAATATAAAATCAATAAAAACCAAGACAAAATGTGGGATTACGACGAAATGATAGCGCTTATAAAGCGTAAGGTGAATGAAGCCAAGCAACGAACCCGATGGAAAGAGAAGGGGAAGCCAAGAAATCGGTGAAACAAGGAAATAAAAGAGGATATTGACCAGCGAAAAAAGGCGTCGAGAGAACATATAGAGAAAAAAAGAACTGCTATGGAACCGGAGGTAGTGAAGAAAAAATGGGATATCGGCAGCGGAAAAATTAGAAGTGCAGAAAATAGTGTAGCCAAGGATCAAGAATAAAAAGCGAACAATGGATTTCAAAAATACGGAAGAAGGACAAAGGCGCATCAAAGAAGTTTTGAAACAATACAAAAATTACTAACCTCGAAAAACGATATTCATCAAAAAATTCTTGATTGGTGAGGAGGTAAACATTTAGAAGGAGAGCACGCGTTGGCACATATTCATCGAGTAATTAGTGAGAACTTTAAGGCAATAGAGATAAGGAAGCCTGCTTCGATAAAATCAGCTCCACGGAAGACTGCGGAAAGTGTGAGCAACCTTGGTTTGAAAAAAGCAGAGAAAAAGGTTTCCTCTCAAACAGCAGTGGGGCCGGACGCAATACCACAGCAACTGATAAACCTGATTGGACCCAAATGTAAGGCATCGTTTATGGGGCAATAGGTGAGGTGATAGAAACCAAACAAATACTGGAGGACTGGCTACAAAGCAGAATGAATGTAATATATAAAGGCAGAGGCAACAAAGCCAGTATTGATTCATACATAGCACTCAAGGTAACGTCAGTGGTGCATAGATTCATATTGCAGGCATTAAAATCAGACATTCAAACAGATTGGAGAAAATTAAATCCTCGGGGAACAGCAGAATAGATTTATACAAGACAGACGATTGGATGATAATTTTTGTGATAATACAATGTAGTGAACTTGCGAAAGTGCAGAATATACTATTATGAATTACGTCCTTGGACATTAGAGGGACATACGACAACGTAAAAAGAGAAGTGCTGTGGAGAATATGCAACTCCAAAGAATATATGACAATTTAGTACAGGTCCTTATCGTTATCTATAAGGATAATAGAGTGCACCTCTCATGGGAGGGACAGACATTCGCACAGCCGGTTAACACCCATCGGGGACTGAAACAGTGATGCCCTTTGGGCCCAATACTCTTTATGCTTTGATGGCCGGATGATAAAAAACCCAAGAAAGTAAATTCGTCTTCAACCTACCGCAAATGTTGCAAAGCCAAGTGGAACAACGGTTATTCCGAGAATGTTACACGCAGACGACATTGTTCTTTTAGCTGATGACCAGACCCATACGCAACGACTCATAAATATTAGCGATCAGGAACCCACCAACATCGGTATAAATTTTAGCGCAGAAAAATCGGGAATAATGGTTTTCAATGACACTATCCTTGAAGCAGTGTCAATCCACCATGGCGAATTACGGACAGTAAAGGAATATAAATATTTGGGAGTGTGGACAAACGAAGGGGATAACTACTTAGGAACTCAATAGGAGCAGCTGATGGGTAAGTGAAAGCGAAGCGCGGCTATAATGAAGCGTGGAGCTTTATGCGGGTATAACAAATATGATTTAGTGAGAGGAATGTAGAAACGAGTAATGGTTGCGGTCTCGCATGCGAATGCAGTGCTCTGCATAAAATCAGACGTTTAGCAGTCTTTCAAGTGAACCAGAGAACGGTAGGCCGTTCAACGTTAGGAGCGCATGGTAAAACAACAAACGAAGCAGTGCAGACAGATATGGGCTGGTGGTCGTTTGAAGTTCGAGAAGTGCCGAGTAAAATAGGTTTTGAGAGGAGGCTGAGAGCAATGGATCAACGTAGGTGAGCAGATAAGGTTTTTGGTACCTATACTTGAAAAGCTTGGACACGCAGTGGCTAAGGCCGACTAGTAGGCTAACGACGAAATACGGAAAGAACAGTGGAGAATCCAAAACAGCCAAGGTAACCAAAACAGAGGCAAGCCAGATAGAAACGAACAAATGGAGAGAAAAAATGAAATCTAAAACGTCGTTAGATATGTTCAGGGCTGAGAAATTGAACATAAGGAAGGAAAATTTCTACGATAATTCACAGGGCAGTGCGTTGCTTTTTGATGCTATAGCAAGTTACTTGCGAATTAAAAGCTTTCGGGGGAAGTATTCACAAAATGACGTGGTATGCAGGGTCTGCGGAAAAAAAGAGACTATACCGCACATAGTATTATAATGCGAGTGTGTATATTGAAATTTACCTAAAGGAATTATTCGGCTTTCAGAAGTCCTAGGATTTATGGGTAGCACAGAGGGAGTTAATTTCAAGGCTGTGGAGACGACAAAAAGAAGATTACAATGCAGGTGGAACAAAAGCAGCGAGCGAAATGTTGCCTAGGCCAGCTATCACCTGTAACCAAAAAAATAAGTATTTTGTGCGTAATAAGTTTTTTTGTGCCTGCTCTAGAGCAGCGCTAGTATTAACCAAATAGTGGAAAACATTGGTATATTTGCTTTTTTTGGTAATATGACTCATGATCACCTGGCTACGAAAAGGGTACCACTAGCAATCATCATGAAACTTGGCTGTCCGTAGCCTATAGGCTTTGCGTGGGGCTCGTTCGGAAGGCTTCTTAACAAAAGGCGAAGCCCCAGGTGCAGAACTGGGTGTAGCATTTTTGGTAGGGTTTTCAAAGCTGACCGGTGTACGGCACTTACATCGCAATTACATCTCCGTGAATCGTAATTTCACTGAACTTTTTGTACAATTCAGCGCAAAAAAAGACAAGTAGAGAAAAGGCGCAGCACAAGAGCACTTTTTCTGTCTTTTCTGTCCCTGTTTTTTTGCGCTGAACCGAACTTAATGGAATACCAACTAGGCCTGTCAATTACGTTACTAAATTGCTGAACTGTTTTAAAGACGCAGCCGGCACAACTTGCCGGCGCCGTATTAGTGGTGGGAGAGAACTTTCAGAATATTCATTGCCTCTATGCATTCTGTTTTGAGAAGGTGTATAGCTGGAATAAATGAGAGTTTTCATCTAGCAGAATGCGTAAAACCTTGTGCTGCATTTCCACAGGCGTAGCAATTCCATTAATCTTCAGAATGGGCTCAAGGAGAATACCATACTTTTATGGAAAACAAGAAGAAACCTTGAATGATACGCCGAAGAACCGTATACAGTACCATCCCAGCCTTCGCAGAAAGTTCAAGAATTGACCCAAGAGGAGGCGCTAAAACGTTTATGCCCGCAATAATAAACGTCCCAGCCTCTGAGCTATAGTATCTATTGACAGCATAAGTAGTAACACATCCAAAACAACACTAAGTACGCGGTTTAGCACGAGCATGTCACGCCTGCAATCCCCCTGTCTTGCATAGGAGCTAGGTTGGTCAAACGCGAAGCTGCATTACTTTTTTCTCTCCAGCAGTACGCCAATTCACTAAAGCGAAGGCTGGCGGTCAGTCGGTTGCCGTCTTTGGCCATAGTAGCTGCGAACCTGAATTTTATTGTAGTAGAATCATACTATGAGATGCTGATCAAAGCACACATCAATATATCAAGCCTTTTGCACCAGTCAGAGGGGCGACAAATGCGTCAAAAAACAATAGGCGCTGCTATTTCAAAATAACATCAATTCTGTTTCGAACAAATGATTCGGCCTTTTTGAATTATGACACTGTGAAGGATGCGGATATGACAAGGATTTTGCTTATAGTATATTAGGTTCCCCCTTTTTTGTTTCTACTGCCTTGCAGATCTGTTCTTAGGGCGCTTGGAAGCAACAAAGCTTGCTTGTTATCACGTTTGTGTTTCTCGCCTCCTCTGCGGATCGTATATGCGCTACTTTATCCCATCTTCGCGAAGTATTTGGTGAAAAAAATCACTACTAATATACCGTAATGTATCCCTAAATAAGAACTGTAACTGATTTAAACGCTGTTATTATGCAGTAAAGAGTAAATTCCCGTTCTGGCGGTTATCACGAGATTTAATTCACTACTACTACGCTAAAGAAAAGCTTTATTTTTTTCTGCCACATACAACTTCCAATGTTTCGTCGACTGGTTGAAACGTAGGTATTGGTTTCTGTCGTGCAAATGCAAATACCTATGTATTCATGCTCAAGATTAGCGTCTACTGATCACAAAATTCTCGCCATTACAACTTCTCTATAAATTTTCACCACTTCCTATGCTTAAACATTTACAACATTTTCAGGAATTGGTAAATATATAAAACAAAAAAAACAATGCTTCCCTCTTCAATCGAAACAAATTCAAGGAAATTTCAAATAAATCACACCAATCTCCCTTCATCCTCCAAAATTTTGCCTAATGGCAACGCAATTTATTTTGTATGTTTTACGCCAAATATGTTAAATTTTTTCATGTTAAATATGTTAAATATGTTAAATTTTTTAAAACATGAATTTTTTCATGTTAAATATGTTAAAATTTTTCATATCCCTACTTCGTATTTGTGAATTGTAAACGATAACCCAACAAGTCATCAATACTTCATTATACTTATTCAATTTCAGTTTCTTTTACCTGAACCCACGTCTACATTTTTTTTCATTCTACGTTATTGCCCTAAACACACTTTCTTCTTGGTTGCTTAGCTTAAGCCGCACTAATCGATTCCTCAATCTACTGGACCATAAACGACCTTGAGCCTTTGCATCTGCCACGTCTGCGACTGCCCCGACCACTCAATCTACGCTGGGCTGTGCCACCACGTTAGGCACGGGGTGGCACGGCTATTTTCCCCCATTACTATGACATGTCTGGCAGGGTTAGAAGCATGACTACAGGTGCCTAAAGAGTCTAATTTCCTACTTCCTACAATGCGTCGGTGCAACCAGGTACACTTTAAAGCTTTCACTCAAGTAGCTTTGCAGCACCACCAACGTCACTAAGCTCTGTTTAGTATAATATCCACCGTATTGTCAACATCATGCATCGAGAATACACAATGTGTGTAATATTCGATTTACCCAAGGCTATTGCAGGCTGTTTCCGGAAGGCTTGGGTTTAGAGAGGGGCAGGGGCGCTTCTATGGGGGTGAATATCAGGTACAAGTTGGCCAAGGTAGAGAAAAGGGTCTAGCAAGCTCCGCAGTAATGTACAGCTCACCAGCCATGTGGAAGGTAGAAAAGCAGAGTGCCGCCCACATCGGCAATCCCCGTTTGCAGGAACACATCAAATCTTTCGCATCACAATCTATCAAAACTAAGAAAGGGTAATGAGCATCCATCAGATTTAACGCGGCTAAAGTCCCAGCCCAAGCTGTTGGTCAAGTTAGGATAGCTTGTAAAAGTGGTGATCTTTTCGGCGTGCAACTTTACTTTCCGCAGTAACGTGGTGTTCTGGTGCTTTATTATACCACTATACCTATCTTAATGGTTTTGGTCTATGATGCGGATTTTTAATATGTTGAAAAGCTCAAGATAGCCGTACAAACACAAACTTTTTTTGCCTGTCCGAGCTTTTGTGCCAATGTTTCTAAATTCTGTCTAAAACAAAGCAGTAAAAGTTTAAATAATCTAGCACGTCACGTCGGACTCTTCTGGAGTTAGTGTCTATAAAAAGACTATAAAAAACTCCCTAAAGCGTTCTAACGTTATTAGGTCAATATAGTTCAATATATATTAGGTCAATGTAATAATCAGCCAATATATTATTGTCGACATAGTGGCAAACTCACAGTATTTTGCACACGTTACGACACTCGGTAACGAACCAATCTGTACTACGGGGAGGATTGTGGCGCAAAACTTCATATCTGTTTCTGATAAATTTGATGTCAGAATGCGCAACTGAGGATTCTAAACAAAAGAAAATAATGACCAAAATATCCAACTTTTCTTCAGGTGAATAGCGATGGCGCGTCCAACATAAGGCGTAGACACATGTATACATTATTGTCACAACATCCTACTCATCAGAAGGAGATTCTTACTAAAAAGTCGCAGTTTGAAGATATTACAACGATTTTAAAGCAGCAGATGAATAAAGTGTATTTAGTGTTTTGCTTCGCCTGTCTTAGTAAACCAGGGAAGATAAACTTTTTGGCGTACCTTTACAGCCGCAAATGAGTATACTTTACTGAGACGACACACCATAGCTACCAGTTTTTATCGAAGTGTGGTTATTTGTCGAGCACTCATTTTTCCGGAATGTCTTAGCAGCAGAGCGCTCCTCGGCACTTTGGGCTCCTTTATTCTATGAAAGGGATGCGGCGTTATGTAACACGTGTAGATCAGCGCGCTCGACTTAAAACGAACCCCCAACTAAGCGTTAGCATAAACATTCAAAGAAGTATTAATTACCACGGTGTTCTCCATGGTTGTTTCTTGACACTTTAAGTCATTTTCAGAGAGATCCCGCAGATGGGTTTTGTGTGCGTTACGTTTCCGGTGTCGCGGATAGCTACGCAAGAAAGGAGCCCGACAGCCAGTCACCGGTTCGCTAGGCTGGTCACGCAGAACGGCCCGAGCACGAGGCGCGAGCGGGCCCGTGCCCCCGTTCCCGTGCCAGCGGCCCCTTTATTGCCATCATCATTGTCGTTCCTAAGCACCCCAGACACACACGTTAACGCACCGTGACGAATGTTTGCTGCTAATACGCATAATAGGTTGCATATCAGTAAAATACCAATCAAGGTGTCCAGAAGTATTGTTTCATTACTGATGCATTGAAAACAATAGTTAACCCTGAATGCTTGTACGCTTATATCACGTTACAAGAAAGCTGGGCACAATAGAAATTATGTTTTAAGGTATCTTTCCCTCTTCTCTGGAATTTTCAGGGCAACTGCTGCTATTGTTGCTTTTTGCCTCGCCGGGAGCACCTCTGGATGCCATTTTGTACCAGATAACTGGTCGCCGCTTACAACGCCCACGCGGTTGCAAGGAACTTTCGGGTAAGAATAGCGCGTCTGTCAGAGATACACCGGATATAGCCGGCCCTCAGGTTTCTCGCCCACTATGGTCTAGGAAACAACTGCAGTCAACAAACAGTAATTTATGTGTCTGCCACATTCTCTGAGCTTAAAGAGGGGGTCTCAACAGCGTACTCCACGCAAAGAGTGCTTTCGCAGGGAAAAGTGCATATGCAAATGTGACGGTCGACGGGGCCACCTGGTTGGCGCCATCTCGTATGACGCTTCCCACAAGCAATTCTGCCGAATTTAAAAAACTTTCAATTTCAAGATTTAGGCGTCGCAATGCATTGATTATACTTGAAATTTCATGCCTATGGTCCGCAATTCTTCCATCTGGTAAACATGTAGGTTCCCTAGAGGTGCGATCGTATATACTGAATATATATAAGAAGTGGGGTGTCCGATTCCCGGCCGTGGTGGCCGCTTTTCTGGTGAAGGCGAGAAGAGCGAACACCTGCGTGTTCGAGATTTTGGCTAACGTCAAGATCCCCAAATTACTCAAAACTAATCCGGAGCCCTCCACTACGGAGCACCTCATTATCTGTGTAGCGTCGTGGCGTTAAACGCATCAATCAATCAATCAATCAATAAATCAATCAATCAATCAATCAATCAATCAATCAATCAATCAATGAGGAAAGAAGGGAAGAAAACTCGCCTTAGCATAACCTCGGCGAGTCTTGCGGACGCTTGAAAAAGCAGAGCAATTTTACTGTGTTGCTTTCGTAAAAAATAGTTGACTGTATTAATAACACGTTATAATAAGCACTCTACTAACTTATAGGAAACGCTTCATATTGTCACGAAGACATGGACGATGCAGTTGTCTTGAGTGAGAAACACGTTTTGGAGTGAACTTGTGCTCCCCTAACAACTCAAAAGAATACAGAGGCGGCGAAGCAGGGCTCAACAAAGTGACTTCCACAGGCGAGTGTCGTCGAATCAAATGCTCCGGCGTCCGCACTGCAGGCTTTTTATCTATAGGGCGCGTGGTTCTCGAAACGTCGATTCACATCGAGAACATAGTAGATCCAAGAAGATTATTCTGAGCTGTTCAAGTTAGATCGGAATGCTCTCCCTATCACAACAGATAACACATGCGGCACAAAAAGAAGGAATGGAACACGCGATTCCCTTGGCGCAGACATAACACAGACCGGCGCAACCGGGCTGTAAAAGCAAAACACAAATAAACAAACCCAATGTATGGTTCGCGGCATTACCCCCCCTCTAAGAGTGCATCGACCCGATGCTAACATGAGCGACAGTCCGAAAATAAAAAAAAAATTCGTTATCGTCCGTAGAAAGGCTTTAAGCGAACCACGTGGACGACTTCAGGCCGCGTGCGTTGTCGTGATGTGCCGGAGTCACCATCGGGGATCACTTCGTAAGTAAGTTGGCCAACACGTCGTAGAATCTGGTAGGGTCCGAAATAGCGTCGCAGGAGCTTCTCACTGAGTCCGCGTCGTCGGATAGGAGCCGAAACCCACACACGATCCCCTGGTTGGTACTCGGCGTCTCGGCGTCGGAGGTTGTAGCGGCCCGCTTCCACCAGCTGCTGGTCCGTTATACGAACTCGAGCGAGCTGGCGGGCCTCCTGCGCACGTTGAAGATATCCGTGGACGATGGCGTTGAGGTCGTCGTCTTCTACGTGCGGAAGCATGGCGTCGTGCATCGTAGTCGGCCTTCTACCGTAGACAAGCTCGAACGGCATCAGCTGCGTCGTCTCCTGGATAGCCGTGTTGTACGCAAACGTGACATACGGGAGAACTTCGTACCAAGCCTTATGTTCAACGTCAACGTACATTGACAGCATAACTGCGATTGTCTTGTTCAAACTTTCTGTTAGTCCGTTCGTTTGGGGGTGGTACACCGTCATTCTTCGGTGATCCGTGTTGCTGTAGCGTAATACTCCTTGCATCAGCTCCGCAGTAAATGCCGTTCCGCGGTCTGTGATTACGACTTCCGGGGCTCCATGTCGCAGCACAACTTGGCTTATAAAGAACTTTGCCACTTCTTGTGCAGTGCCCCTCGGAAGAGCGGTGGTCTCTGCGTAGCGCGTCATGTAGTCTGTCGCTACGACAATCTACTTGTTCTCTGATCGTGACGTAGGGAACGGGCCTAAAAGGTCCATTCCAATCTGTTGAATTGGTCTCGATGGGACGGCGAACGGTTGCAGAAGTCCGGCGGGTCTTGTCGGCGGCGTTTTTCGTCGCTGGCAGTCACGGCAGCTCCGGACGTAGTGGGTGACGTCAGAGGTAAGGCCGGGCCAGTAGTACCTCGCCTTGATTTTTCCAATAGTGCGGGCTGTGACGAGATGTCCGGAAGACGGGTCGTCGTGGCACGCTTCCAAAATTTCGTCACGAAGGTCCACGGGGATGACGAGAAGGTAATTCGCTCTTGTTCCGGGGCTGAAATTCTTCTTCACGAGGATGGAGTTTCTCAGGCTGAATGCTGGTAAGCTGCGTTTGAAGGTCCTAGGAACGGCAACGTTGCATCCCTCGAGGTACTCGATTATGACGCGTAAGTCGGGGTCGGCACGCTGCTGGGCGGCTAGGTCGCTCTCCGTCCTGATCCCGAAGAACGCGCTGTCTTCATCAGTTTTGTGGTGGTGGGTCGACGGGGGCGCAAGACAGGCAGTCGGCGTCGTAGTGTTTCCTGCCGGATTTATAAACGACTGTAACGCCGAACTCCTGCAGGCGCAAGCTCCACCGCCCAAGACGGCCAGAGGGGTCCTTCAAATTGGCGAGCCAACACAGCGCGTGGTGCTCTGTTACAACCTTGAATGGCCTTACATACACGTATGAGCGTAATTTTGAAATCTCCCATATAATAGCCAGACACTCTTTCTCAGAGGCACAATAGTTTTTCTCCTCCTTCGACAGACCACGACTGGCATAGGCGATTTCCCTTTCGCAGCCGCTTTGCTTTTGGACAAGGACGGCACCCAAGCCTGTATCACTGGCGTTCGTGTGCATTTCCGTTTCGGCATTTTCGTCGAAATGGGCGAGCACGGGCGGGCTTTGCAGGCGTTTTTGCAGCTCGCAGAATGCTTTTGCTTGGTCGTTTTCCCAGCTGAAAGGGGTGCTATCTTTCGTCAAGCGCGTGAGTGGCTCTGCAATGCGTGCGAATTTTGCGACGAAGCGCCGGTAGTATGCGCACAGCCCGAGAAATCTTCACACGCCCTTCTTGTCTTTCGGCCTAGGGAAGTTCCAATGGCTGAAGTTTTTGCCGGGTCAGGTAGGACTGCCGCGGCGTTGACGACGTGGCCCAAGAACTTGAGTTCCCCCCTACTGAAAATATGGCAACGATATCCATACGACATGAATGATATCATAAACATTTCAACGACGTGTCTTCGATATCGCAGAGATTTCAATACGATGTCGAAGAAGCTTTATGACATGTCATTGACATCGTAAGGATTTCAATGACTTATCGTTGTCCTCTGACATCGTAAAGGTCCGATGTCGCACTGACTTCAACGACATGTCTTTGACATCGGAAGGCCTTCTTCGATATGTCGATGTGCTACGATATCATAAAGGTCTGTTATCGCATAGAGCGGAACGACATGTCACGAAAAGATCGACAACATCTTCATGATATGAAGATTTCAACGATGAGTCGTAGAATTTCTGCAGTATGTCTTCAAGGTAGTCTTACGACAACATATATTCTGCCTTGACAGCACTGGAAAAAAGTACAAGGTACAGTACAAAATAAAGTACAATACAAACGCTTACACTTTGCACTCTAAAGTTTACTTACACAAAATTCAAATTCTTTAACCTGTTGTTCTGTAATGTGCATAATTGCATGTGCATGTTGTAATGTAATGTGCAACGGGTGCATAATTCAAACTCGGTCATTCAGTTAATTCATAAATTGCACTTGTCCACACTAGAAAATATCTGCTTCTTCATTACCACCTGCTAAAAATATGTGTCCAAATATCACTAAACAGTTGAAAATTTAATTTAAGAATGTCAAAAGAATGTTTTGCTACTAAACCAACGTTCGAAATAAAGCAAAACGTTAGTGTAGAGCATTGTTGTTAGCCCTACTCAGTATTCAAAGACCGTATTAAGTTTGGTCATTTTCAAAAGTGTCATTTTTGACGTGACCCAATTTGTTGAAAATGACCAATCTTGTTATATAGGCCCTGAAAGTTCTGGTCAGCAGTAGAAGACGAATTAGCTAGTTGTGGACTTTTCACCTCTGTTTTCAGTTTGTTTTGTGTAGTTTAGCCTTCAAAATGCTAAAAAATGTCATTAAAATCCATGTCCAAACATAACATGCACTTTTGTCTTTGCCAGAGTGATATTTATGATGATTTCTGCCCATTCAACAAACTTCCAATGTCCTGTCAAGTTTGCAACAATGAGAATTGACTATCTGCAAAGTAGGGTCATTGAATACAGCATTTTTTTGCTATATTAACAAAAATTAAAGAAACTGAGCGACCACACTTTTTGATCTTCATGGATAACCTTGTTGGCTCTTCGCAATGCGGGCTTTGTAGTAAATTGCAGTGCTTAAGTTCCTATTGCCCTCTTGTTTTTTGTTCTTGGCCATGTGTTCATCTGTGCTTGTCAGCAACTGGTACAGCCTGCTTGTAAATGGCACGGTACAACCTCCCCCCCCCCCCAAACTATTTTTTTCCTGTTGCATCTCTTAGTCATAGTCATTTTCATAGTTTTGTTCGCACAGAGCGTTTGTCAATCCGGTGGTGTGCATGGCTAGACAGAAAGGTGGATGTGTTTCTTAGTCACGTTCTCTTTTGCGGTATTGCTGTACCCGTTGACAACTGCATACAGATTTCTGGTGAATGGCGCCGTAGAGTCCCCACACCTCTTTTTTTCTGTCGTATCTCTTGAAAGTAATTTCTGTGTACAATGTCTTTTATTTATTTATTTATTTACTTATTCACAGAATACTGCAGGCCCATTTAAGGGCCTCAGCAGGAGGGGCAAGAATATAATACTGCACACAGCTGTAAAACAGCAAGAACAAAAAAAAGATACATCAGATGCAAAAGATACAAAAAGATACATCATGGGTCATGGTTCAATACGATCAAGTGTTGGATCAATATGATCATGGATCAATACGATTTTGAGAGTGTTGCTGTGCTTGCTGCCCACCGTGTTAGCCTTAATGCTTCAAAATTTCGGTGCTTTTGACATCTTTTTGTTTCTTAGTCAATATTGTGTGTGTGTTAGGTTTTAATTCATGCCCTCTCCCTCTGCTTCTTCAATCTGTTACCTATATCCCCCCTACATACACACCAGCAGACATTTTTATGTCTGCCCAAGGGTTGAACTGGTACTCGGACTATTTGGTCGACTGTGTTCAGCCAACCATTCAATAACCCTAAATTGGACTGGGCGATCTAAACACACAGCTCTTCAACCCTGTTGCAAAGTGAACTGACAGCATTATTAGGTGACATTTAAATATGACACGTAAAAACACAGTGATTTCTACTAATAGCATCTTCGATAAACTGCACCAGTCACACCGGGGCGCACCGGTGCGCCTCTTCATCCTTGATCAACTGCGCTGGTGTGCACCACCTGTCCTCCATAAACCGGGCCACACCGTCGCGCCACACACTGAGGGAGTCGACGGGGCTCCGGGGTGCAATCACAAGATACATTGCGAACAACGCTGGAGAAGCGGCTTTCTCCACCGTCTGCTGCAGCGACGGTGGTGATGGCGCATCGGTGCACTTGTGTGAAGGTGGACAGAGCTGTATGTTGTTGCTGACAAGGATGACTTGCTTGCGAAATCATTAGGCAATGATGCGACGGGCTCCGCACGGAGGCAACAACGGCCAGAGATTGTAAATGAAGACATGAACTTCGTGTACTGCAAAGAAGGCTGCATGAATTGCCAGCCAGTTGGAGATTTGCATCTGCTTCGTTCGATTGAATTATCATGAACAGTCACTGCGGTGCCTAGACCATCAAGCGGAAGGGTGGACAGAAACAGGCACTCGTATCATGGCTTTAACGAAGATGAGAATCAGCTTGTATGTAGCTGTTTAGTTGAAGCGGTGAAAGTGCATTGTTGCGCATGTGTGACGGATATGGGTTTAATGTACACATAATCATTGCCCTTCAATAAATATCACTTTCTAGTAGCGCTGTGTCACGTTATGCTGCTGTATTGCCACTTGTGAACATTTTTATGCGTTGCTTTCTTAGCTTAAGAGATGGTGCTTGGGTAGAATTGCTCAGTTTGTCCTCGATCAACGCTCCATGCCGGGTGCACATTGTCACCTGGCACTGTGCGTTGCACCGGTTTTGGGGGCAACCCCGGTGCGTGCTTATTGAGGACGTTATATGTTGACAACCGACCAAAACTAAAAAGCACCATTTATCATTTTCAGTGAAATTGACACCCCTTGTTCCTTCAGGGAATGTTTGTAAGGATCTTACTGGAAGATGCACAAGTTGAGCACAAACAAGGGTTCATCCAGAATTTTGCTTTTGGGGGGTTGTCCGAATTCTCCTCATGGGGTGTTGGGGGGATTTTGAGTGGGGAGGGGGCATTGAAGAAATCCCTGTTTAAACTTTACAATGCTCCAATAGGAATTAGAGTATTCAAAACAGCTGCTGATGGGACATGCTTAATCCATAAAAGCACATAACAAGCTGGGGCTTCAGCATTTTTTTTTTCAGTGAAACGTACCATGTACAGCCAAACTGTTCACTGTGAAGTATTTGTTTCTGTATAACAGCACGTTGCGCCGTATCCTCCAAAACAGTGCATGACAGACGCTAGACGTACACATTTGTGCCCTAGCTGCCTGTCCACACTGTATTTTTCCTTTTTTAATAACAGTCAGAAGCCCTACCAAACAACGATGTCAAGACATGCTTTGGCTCACACCAAGGCAAGCACAGTTTATTGCTGCAGCCTTGGTTGCTTTTCTTTAGCGACAAACTCAATCGGCTGTGCAGATGTATTTTAGGGCGTGTAGGCAGGGATTCTATCTTCTATTTTCACATGGGCCGCTGGGAGCGGCCTTTAATATTCTTTTCGCTCGTCGCTACCGCACACTGTACCTGTTTGCTGTACCCATCACGGTTTTCGCGTCGTTCGTCGCTTCGGTTGCTTTCTCATGTTGCGCCTTGAGCTATGCCCACGTACTCTAACTACTTCAGAGGTTTTCGCTGCTGTCAGCAGTCGTTTTACACAACAGGTTTGCTGTCATTAATTGTCGTATTAGCGTGATGTGGCTTGTCTGCAAGATCGGTGCGTGACAAACAAGCGTTACCAAACTAGCGGCGTATTTCACTTCATTCGTGGCTACCGCCGCTTGCATGGAAGAGATCGGGGATGATCTGAGACAGCTTTGTTGGGTCAAATAAGGGAGATTTGGCTATATGGCTTGTAACATTAGCGTAGTTGGCCTTGTCAGCAAGATCGGTGCGAGAGGAGCAAGCGCTATAACTGCCGAAATGTCTAAACTACGGTCAAAACAAGACACAAGCAACAATATCTATTGACATTTTGGTAATTATACTACATTTTTAGCCCACCAAAGCCCTTTGCTAGGATAGTGCAGTGGTAGAATGCTCGTCTAGCGTTTTGATAGTCGCAAGTTCAAATCTCGGGAAAGATTTTTTTTTTTGTCCGTGAGGAATTTAATAGCTTTTTATTTTACAAGGGTAAGCGCTTGTTTCCTGCTTCCAATCACGTCAACGTTGGCGATTTGTTCCGTCTATTTCTCTAAAAAAGGAAAAGAAACCGCTGAGAATGCTGAGAATTGACCAGAATAAAGGCCGTCAAAACTATCGAAACTACTTGAACATCAATGTAAATGTGTCAGAGTTTTTCATTACTATGTACTTCTGAGTATGAAAACCTCAATTTGAAGATATAAACTTGTCATAGCTTTCAGAAACGAAAAGATTATTGCCAATATTCTCGTACTAACACGACTTTCGTCAAAGAGGTGCTGCTATTGCAGCCTGGCAACTATGTCTCACATTGTGTGTGCGTTTGTGAGGATCCCGCGTTGTGCTGTGCTGTTTGCATCAGTTTTATCTGCAGATTTCCAGCTGAAATCAAACTTATAGAAGTTTTATTGCGCGATGTCAGTCCTTCCAACCTACGCATGTGTTGAAAACATGGGCACTGGATGAACGATCATCGCCGCCCGCCTCAAAAGACTGCGCGTCAAAAGTGGATGGCATTGCTTCCGAACAAAGTGTATTGGTGTTCGCAAAGTGAGGACGACAGTGAAGAAGGACTTTACGTAGGAAACATCGTTCCTGCTAGGGTAAGTAGGCATGTTTTATAAATCTGTACTTGTTTGGAACGGGTTCTGGTGTTTATGGGTCAGCGGTTCACTAAACCCCCATCTCATTTTCTCTTAAATCCTAGGGGACTTGCGTACTTTCTGGGCGACCTTGATTTACCTGTCCACGGTTTCCGCGGCAGTCAGCATCAAATTACGCGTAAGCTAGACCTTAACTACGACGCTCGCTCTGTAATAGAGGGCTGCTAATTATTTGACATAATCACATCACGCGAGGTTCTTTAAAACCTATGCGTTTTTCCGTTATGTGTCTACCAAAATCTGCCTTCGCGACTGCAGATCCCGTCGAAATTTCGCGTGAGCGGCACAACGCTGTGATCAGTACACATTCGTGAATGCCTGCGGTATACGATGAAGTAACGTGGACAGGAGATGCCCTGTAAGTAGTGTACATGCGAAAAAGCGGGCACTTGATTCCGTAGGAGCAGCTCGCGGGAACTGTGGGGCTCGATATCAGAGGCATCTGCATTGTTGTAAATTAGTGATGAAAGTTAAGCAAGGTGTCAACATCCTAATATCCCGAAATTGAAGACCATACAGAGACTAACAAGGAAACTGTAGGCCCGCACTCTCAACTCGATTTATATTGGAGAATCGAACTTGCAAAGACAAGCTAGGCAATGCAATAGAGGATCCTCAACAAGCACACACTAGTCCCTATTGAAAGCTATGGACCCAGATAAGCTGCTAGCATGCGTTCAATGCAAATTAGCGTAGCGGTAAGCTTTGGATATATCATGAATACCCCAATCGCATTACTGGCGTGTCTAATAAACACATCCTTAATGTGACCTAAATTTCACTTTGGATGTTGCTGGAATGTTCTTATTATTGCCTTGATGGTGAATGTCCTTAAGCGATTACAAATCCACTTGATGTAAGCATTTGATCTTTGCGTGGCCTTCTCTTGTATTTCAACTACTGTCTGTGCACTCACAGATCGTGTACCTTCCGGTGCTGCTGCTGGCTGTCCTGGGTCGGCTGCCTGTAAGTCCAGTTCCCAAGGCTTTGCCAGGGCCTCCCCTGGCCAACCACCTGCTGGACCTAAGCTGCGGCCGGCCTTCCCTTGGTGCTCTGTATTCTTCGCCACCAGGAAAAGCCATTCCTTTGTCGGTCACCTGGCACCAAGTCACTCGGCACACCCCTTCAAACGCACGTCATTTCCTCGGCCCCAGGCACTGCTGCCATTCAGCGCACCCATCGATTATGTACTTGCAGGTTAGTTATTGCACGTTGTGCAAACTTCCATTGTCATGATGTATACCTGTTAGCAGTGTTCTAGCCTCTGGTTATTGGAAACATTTTCGTGAAGCAGTGCTGTGCATTTTAAGCATGTTATTGGTTAGTGGGGATATTCAAGAGAATCTGGAGGTGCAGGAAGAGAAACCGAACTTTGTTTTAAAGGGTTCATTCGCATGGAATCAAGCCAGGCAATCCTTTTAAAATGTTTCTATACATATGCAGCGGGTGTGGAGAGGGCCTATCCCTAATCCACATACTCATTCAATGCAAGGCACTTGACATAACACAATTCAAACACTTCTAACAACTATACACACGACATATTCCACAACACCCGTCATACTTCGTAGGAGACAAGCCCATGTTTTCACTCAAACGTGTTTTCGAGTTTCTTACCGACGTAAAATTTTTACATCTCATTTCTTATCATGCATCTTGACAACCTGGCCCTTTACACCAGTCATCTTAATTATGTTGTGTCTTACTTTGTTTACTTTTACTGAAATGTTTTACTTTTACTTTCATGTCGCTCTTATAACACGACTTTTGTTTGGCGCTCTTTGCCCTTAGTTGGCCTTGCGCCATTAAAACCTAAACACCATCATCATCATAAAATATTTCTATAAGGCTTGAAGAACTAACCATACAAACTGACGTGGAACTACTTTCTATTTTAGGTAAGCTTAAAATTCCACCTACTTCAGATCCTACTGGTATTATTTACAGTGTACTGAAAAGTACAATCCACACTGTAGAATTCTGATGGCGCTATTTTCAGTCTCTCGACAGGCGCTATTCTCAGTGATGGGTGGATAGCCGAGGTAGTACAAACCTTTCCATCTGGGTACCGTGCTTCACCATTAAACTACAGGCCAATTTCCCTAACAAGCACCATATGCAAGGTTGTGGAACATTTCATTCTCTCTCAAGTCACTAAGTACTTATAAAATTACATCATCATATTTGAATATCAGCATGGGGTTAAGAGTAACTCACAAGGGTTACTCTCGTAAAACGCAACTTTCTGGGATTCTTCAGGGTCTACATTCATCCATTGACGCAGGTTTACACACTCCTGCAGTTTATCTAAATTTTTCTAACGCATTTGATCGCATTACACACCGCAGACTACTTCTCAGACTTCACCCTAATGTCCTCATTTGGATCACGGATTTTCTTCCTTGTTGAATTAAAGGGGCCCTAAACAGGGTTCCAAATGTAGCGATTTTACGTGTTGTTCGCTGAAGGAACAGCATCCCGCAAAAAATGGTTTAAAAGTGTTAAGTATTAGCTTAGTTATTGTTCAATAAAAAGGGTTGGCAATAAGGCCTGGAGCTTTCACCCTGTCCTCGCACCTCTTAATCGGTGTGAATGCTATGACATCACTGACATGCACAAGACCACCTAGAGACCTTACAGTTTCGAGGTACACACAGCCATTGACTCTGCTTGTCACGCTTTTCTTTTTTAGCAGGCGACGTGTATGCTCTGCCCACTGCTGGCTGCGCTGAGCTGAGTGGGGCAGTAAGCAGGCGGGCCGCTCGCACTGCCGTGGTTGCGTTGGTACGTCAGTTGTAGAATGGGGGAAATGAGTGTTTGACGGCCAGATAGGGGGGTCCCAAACACAACATGTTCGCTGGTGACTGTAATTGAAGACTTCCACCTACGATTGGCGGTTCGCTAGCATTTCTTGCAGGTGGCGCTGTTGCAGCGAGCAGGTCCCTCTAACTTGCGCAGAAAAGGCTTAGCATCGCCGCAGTTATTCAGTCACCACTTTACGAAGCTGAGCTGATGACGATTACCAGCGCAATCTTTCACTGCACTATTTCCCCCTTTCATGCATTTGTAAACTGATTTCCAGCAATAGGGCAGTGACAAGTTTTAACTGCTGCGGTTCATGCCATATCACGTATACACTGATACACTGCATAGCGGGGTCCTTGTCGACCGTGCAGGCAGATGCTTGCCGCGGTCACGCTTGTAGCGGCGATTCCACCTGCAGAGACTCTCCGTGTTTTTCGGTGTTATTCATACTTTGCAAACAATGCACTATATCCACAAACTCAGCTAAGCTCGTGTAACGGATGGCAACGATCGACATTTGTTTTTCCAAAGATAGCTGTGCTGTATTGCCGTTCGGCGGAACCGCCGAACCATGCACTCGCATTTCCACCGCAGCTGGGAACGCTGATTAACTGCAGATTTTAGGAAACCCGCCAAAAGCAACGCTGTAGTGTTCAGCACCAGCTTTGCCATGAAGGTTGCGTCAGTCGCAAAGTTACGTCAGAGTGTGTGAGAATGGCGACAAGGATTGACAGGTAAACAAGGAAAGAAGCGAAGACCTTTCTTGCACTTTTGTGCAGCATTCGCTTTACGCAGAGGTATTATATTTGGTATACGTTGTCGTGAACATGTTGTCTAGCAATTTTGTATTTGAAACCACTACCTTCGGAAGCCTATTTAATGCCCCTTCAAGTTAACGTCTGCTAATACCTATACTTATTTTGCCGCCATTAATTTGGTGTCGTCCAAGGCAGTGTGCTTGGTCCTCTACGTTTTAAATCTATTTTTATCATCTACCATGTTGCATATCTTCCCTTGCACATCTCGTCGCAGATGATGTTGCAGTTTATCACACAATCTTTTTCGACAACCACCATCAATGCTTTCAACTGATTAAAGCACTTCTCTGGGCTAGTTGTTCATATCACGCTTGGGTTAGATTAATGCGCTGCTTAGGCTTACGATACAAGGATGGAGACAAAGAAACACACAACGCAAATGGGTAAGTGCAAACTAGCAACTATTTGTTCTTTGGAACGCCTCCAACAGCTTTACAGAAAAGGGAAGAAACAAACACTAAAAAAAGGGTGGGGGGGGGAAGGCGGAGATTTAAGGCGAGAAATGAAACAACAAAATACAGAAATTTTGACTCTGAACTATTCAAGTTGAATGCGCAGAAGCCTAATCATCAGAATTTTCTGCGCACACCCGGGTTTACAGGGGCCAGGGTGCATCTTTTAAAAGGACAGTTTTGCAACAACCTTAAGACTATGACGCGTGCTCACGTATTCTCCGAATGTGCCTGATCCCATGAAACAGGATTTCACAATTTTCCTTTTCTGCAGCTTGGGTGATCTGAACAAAACCTCGGTCTGCCCAAATAAAGCCATCTATCCACACACTTTGCAGTGTGTGGCCAAGTTTCCAGGCCCGCTCGTCCGCTCACCTGTGTAGCGGGTGCTCCCTGAGCCTGGTGTTTACGCACCTGCCTGGGTGTTCCATCCAGCTTCTTTTGCAGTTAAAGGGGACGCGGTAGACAGCGCCGACCGAGCATTCAACAAATTTTGTTTTCTGCTTTGTGTCAAACTGATATTTTCACGCCGTGTTTCCATCCTGATTAACCCTCTTACAAAGCCCTTTAATTTGATGGGGGCTCAGAAAACGACTCCAGCTTCTCGCTTCGCTTTTAGCTTCTTTATCTTGTGTATGTACAGGCTAACTTTCTTTCTCTGCTGTTCTATGGGCCCTTGCTTGGCTTTACCACCTTTAGCACTTCTAGGCAGTGGACACAAGAACTTGCGTGGGAAACCCACTAGACCTTAAGCGTGCCCACTGTTACAGTTACAGGACTTTTTTTAGGGCTTGGAGGAAACAGCCTGCAACAATGCTTCTCTTTACTAGCTTTTTGCCATACTTGAGCACTTTCACACTGCATTTGAGGGGTTACAGTTCAAACATGAGACACCTGACAGCGATAGGCTGCGGTATTTAGACATTCAAATCCATTTTGGAGCATCCAACACGTGCGGGTCTTATCGAAGCGGGGGGGGGGGGGGGGGGGGGGGGGTACCTACGCTTCCCTTTAACTCTGGACATCCGAAGCTAGTACAGAGAAGCATTGCTGCAGGCTGTTTCCTCCAAGCCCTAAAAAAAGGCCTGTAACTGTAACAGTGGGCACGCTTAAGGTCTAGTGGGTTTCCCACGCAAGTTCTTGTGTCCACTGCCTAGAAGTGCTAAAGGGAGTAAAGCCAAGCAAGGGCCCAAAGAACAGCAGAGAAAGAAAGTTAGCCGGTACATACACAAGATAAAGAAGCTAAAAGCGAAGCGAGAAGCTGGAGTCGTTTTCTCAGCCCCCATCAAATTAAAGGGCTTTGTAATAGGGTTAATCAGGATGGAAATACGGCGTGAAAATATCAGTTTGACACAAAGCAGAAAACAAAATTTGTTGTATGCTCGGTCGGCGCTGTCTACCGCATCCCCTTGAACTGCAAAAGAAGCTGGATGGGACACCCAGGCAGGTGCGTAAACACCAGGCTCAGGGAGCACCCGCTACACAGGTGAGCGGACGAGCAGGCCTGGAAACTTGGCCACACACTGCAAAGTGTGTGGATAGAAGGCTTTATTTGGGCAGACCGAGGTTTTGTTCAGATCACCCAAGCTGCAGAAAAGGAAAATTGTGAAGTCCTGTTTCATGGGATCAGGCACATTCGGAGAATACGTGAGCACGCGTCATAGTCTTAAGGTTGTTGCAAAACTGTCCTTTTAAAAGATGCACCCTGGCCCCTGTAAATCCGGGTGTGCACAGAAAATTCTGATGATTAGGCTTCTGCGCATTCAACTTGAATAGTTCAGAGTCAAAATTTCTGTATTTCGTTGTTTCATTTCTCGCCTTCAATCTCCCCCTCCCCCCCCACCCTTTTTTTAGTGTTTGTTTCTTCTCTTTTCTGTAAAGCTGTTGGAGGCGTTCCAAAGAATAAATAGTTGTTTGTTTGCACTTACCCATTTGCGTTGTGTGTTTCTTCGTGGTAAGAGCATTGCGTAATGGTTGCTCACAGAAGAGCTGCACATTTTAGGCTAGAGGTGATGAATGAAGCATAACCTCTAGCTCCTGATGAACAACTCTTTCCACAATTTGATAAGGAGCTTCTTTTGTTGCCTTCACCATTTTAGTAATTCTTCTATTTCCCGTCTCAAAGGGAAAGACGGAGAAAGCCGATAACGGTCCTAAATTTTCCACACAGTTTTCGAGATGCAACAACTGGCGCACGTTACAGGTCATAAAACATTCTCCATACAGTCCTTCGGCTCTTGCCACGAACACTTGAAGCAGGTGTCCTAGAACAATACATTTAGCTATCGATTGTAAGCTTTAACACGATCCAAATTTTCATGAGAAGGAGGGTCATATGCGATGCAGTTCATTTATTTTTGAGAGCTGTGACGAATTCCCCGCAATAGATGCTTATTTTAAATGCAAAGTTATTTGATGTCTTCGAGACTGCAATGGTTTGTTTCAGCCACCATCTAGTGTCATCAAATACTCGTTCAACTTATTCCAGCGAGAAGTCGCTGCAGACATTAGGCTCATATATCGGGCCCTCGCCTCTGATTCATGTTGGTTTTGTCTCCCATTATTTCACTGTTGCTGTTTTCATGAATTGCGTTATGGCCAGAGGGGCAGAGCTGGCCCAATAATACTAAGGAGATGAGAGGTGGTTATCAAATGCTCCATCAGCGTTTCACTGTTTGTCACTCAAGCAGTGCAGGGAAGCCCAAGTGGAGAGACCTCGCTCGTAATTTTCAAATGGTTTTATTCGAACAAAATGGAAATTTGGGTGAGTTGGTACAAATTCATGATGAAATGTAATAGCGCAATAAACAACGAGGGACACAGAAGCGCCCGTCTTGTGAATTTTCTTCTGTGTCCCTCGCCGTTTATTGCGCTGTTACATTTCACCAGGTCTTATTCGGTTTGAGTTGAAATGAAATATTGCATTATTTGATTCAATTGTTATATTGTAGTTGCGAATTCTTGCACATTATTAAAGATCAGGGATAGGGGCAAAATAAACAATATTGCGAATGCACTGTTCTCACAACATAGCATCCACATAAACTCGTGAGGCAAGTGCCATGTCCAAGTGGTGGTCCGTGCTCAATATAAGATGTGCTGGTATAGGCTTGCGCCTCGGACCTTAGCGTCAGCCTGCAGCCATGCTGTGAGCTCAAGCTCATGAAGCTTAAGGGAAACATGGCTTTTCTTAGGTGCCCCTCCCCACACCTTTCTCCACTGCACTAGCACAATAATAAGGGACACATCTCCACATGTGACGAATCTTGCATTTAAGTGTGGGCCAACGATGTTTGGTGGTCATAGTCATAGCATTGTGAGCAAGCACAGCTTCTGCAGTTGTGAAGAGTAGCCTCATTTGACCATGGAAAGTCTTCACAGGTGGTACAACTAACTGAGCATATGTATGTAATATCGCTTGATTAATGGGTCAGACACACCCAAAAGGTTCACGTGCACCCTCTAAACACATGTTCTCTGCTCCCTCTCTTTTTCCATTTTGTGCAGGTGCCCATGGTTACTTCATGAAACACCGGAACAGTGAAGCTACCACGGAGAAGCGGCTGAAAGCATTTAACGGATATGTGGCCAACCTGCTGCGGGACATGAAATAAAAGGGAAAAGGCAGCAGCTTCCAAGTATTCTTTTGCGTATTCTACTGTGCAAGGATCTAAGCACATTCACAGCACAATATCAACACCTGCGCATTTAACGCTTGTATTACACGCACACATCGAATACATATTGTCGCTCACCCCAGCAAAATCTGTACGATAAACTCGAACGACATCGCTTGCAACGATCCGACTTGTATGATCCAACGTATACGATGAGCTACTACGATGAGCTACTACGATGTGCTACTACGATATCTCAATGATGTCGTTGAAGCCTATGATATCATTCACCTTACGATCCCATAATCTCGTATACGAGTTATCGTTCATATATCGTTTGATTTTTTTCAGTAAGGCCCGTATGCGAAACGGCACTTTTCAGTCTTCAGCGTCAACCCCGATGTACGAATGGCCTCGAGTACGGACTCCAACTTTTCGAGGTGTTCGTCGAAAGTCCGGGCGAATACCACTACGTCGTCGAGGTATACGAGGCAGGTGTGCCACTTAAGGCCAGCTAGCACAGTGTCCATGACTCTTTGAAATGTCGCTGGTGCTGGGCACAGCCCAAACGGCATCACCTTGAACTCGTATAGGGCGTCTGGGTTTATAAATGCAGTCTTCTCTCGGTCTCTCTCGTTCACTCCAATCTGCCAGTAGCCGGTCTTCAGGTCCATCGATGAGAAGTACTTCGCGTGTCAGAGGTGGTCGAGGGCGTCGTCGATTCGGGGGAGGGGGTACACGTACTTTTTCGTGATTTTGTTCAGTCGCCCGTAGTCAACACAAAACCTTAATGTGCCGTCTTTTTTCTTTACGAGTACGACGGGCGCAGCCCAGTGGCTTTTCGATGGCTCTATAATGTCGTCGCTGAGCATGTCGTCGACTTGAGTCCGGATGGCTTCCCGTTAGTGTGAAGAGACGCGGTACCGTGACTGTCGGGTAGGTGGGGCTCCATCTTCGGTTATTATTCGGTGCTTCGCTAGAGGGGTCTGACGTAGTTTTGCGCTCGACGAAAAACATTCGCTATAGCGACACAGCAAAGCCAATAATTTTTTCCGTTGTTCTTGCGGTAGCGCCGGATTCACGTCGATGGGCTGCGGGAGCTTGAACGTTTCTACGGGGGTACGTTCAGAGTCGGCGACCGCGATCCCGTCACTTGCTTCTTGCATTTCTTCGAGGAATGCAATTGCCGCACCATTGTTTAAATGCTGGTACTCCTCGGTGAAATTAGTAACCAAAATGTGGGATTGGTGTTCCTTGAAGCGCGCAATGCCACTTGCGACCGACACACCACGGTCGAGAAGCACCCTTTGATCAGTGTCTACGATAGCGTCGACGTCAGCAGCAGCATGTTCACACTAGACTGCGACCATCAAGCTTGCGCGGGGTGGCAGGGTGACATGATCATCGGCAATCCTTACAGCAGCACGTCGTTCGGGGTTCGGTTCCGGCGTCATGGAGTGATTGGGGGGAAAAGTTTATGACTTGTTCTGCAGATCGATTATTGCACCGTTGCCCATCAAAAAGTCCATACCAAGAATTACGTCACGGGAGCATTTATGCAGAATGACGAACGCCGGCGGGTACGTTGTTGCGTCTAGGGTGACGCGCGATGTGCACGTTCCACTTGGCGTCACGAGGTGGCCTCCTGCGGTGCGTATGTGCGGACCGTCCCATCTGGTCATAACTTTCTTCAGTTTAGACGCAAATGGTCCGCTCATTACCGAATAGTCAGCTCCCGTGTCTACAAGGGCGACTACGTCAAAGCCGTCGATGGACACCTTGACGTCAGATGCAGTCTTCCTCGAGTTCCGGGTTCGTCGGGGCGTCGTATCTCTGCTTGTACGTGTTGACGGTCGGGCACTGTGCATCGTCATGGTCGTCGTCTTCTCAACGGACGTCTCGGTGAGGTCGGGTACGCGTCGCGCCGTGTAGCTGTCGTCGTGTTCAGGAGCCTTGTCAGGGCTAGGTCGGGTCGTCGGGATGAGGGCATGTCGTGAATCATTGTCTTCGGCACGTCCTTGCGTCGTTAGAGGGTTTCCAGTATTTCGCCGTAGAGCAACTTCACCTCCAGAAGTTGCTGCTTTTAGCTTCCCCCCGTGGGCTGGGGAACCTTCCACGTGCGAAATCAGCATTGCTACGGCGGTTAGGCGACTGGTATGGGTAGGGCGACGGCGATCGGTGTGAGCGGGCTGGTCCTCGGTTGGAGTTGGACAGGTATTTCTCGATCTCAGTCGGGCGCTGGCCGGGTCGGGGGCGTGGGGCGTCGACGGAGAAACCACGCAGTCCGAGTCTCCTGTACGGGTAGCGACGATAGATGTGATCGGCCTCCCCGCAATGGTAGCACAGTGGACGATGATCTGGCGTTCGCCAAATGTCAGTCTTCCTCGGCGTCTGGGTTTGGGCTGTGTACGGCGGTACGGTCGACGGCGGCGACAGTGGGGACGGCGGCGAGAGTTGTGGACGGCGGCGAGAGTGGACGGTGGTATGGTGGAGCTTCTTGTAGACGGGTTGGAGCAGGGCGAGGTTGACGAACAGCCGCGGAATAGGTCATCGCCTGTGGCTCGCGGGGTGCCTCGGATGCCATAGAAGTGCCCAAAGCGTGTTGAACCTCTTCGCGGATGACGTCAGTCAGGGAAGCCACTTGAGGTTGCGGCGTCGTGGGAAAAAGCTTCCGAAGCTTCTCCCTGACCACTGCTCGGATGGTGCCACGCACTGTGTCGGAGCTTGTAGCCCCGGCACCGATCGTCTCGGAAACCAGAACGTTGACCGGGCGATCGTACTGCCTCGTTCGAACTTCCAGCGTCTTCTCCATCGCGGCCGCCTCAGACGCGAATTCGGCAACCGTCTTGGGAGGATTGCGGACACGGCAAGCAAAAAGCTCCTGCTTTACCCCTCTCATGAGAATCCTTAGTTTCTTTTCTTCTGTCATCTCCGGATCCGCACGTCGAAACAACCTGTTCATCTCCTCAACAAAGATCACTACCGCTTCGTTGGGGTGCTGCGTTCGAGTTTCAAGTAAAAGCGCTGCGCGTTATTTTCTTACCATGGTACTGAAGGTCTTAGTGAACTCGCTTTTGAACTGAGCCCAGTTTGTCAAGGAGCTCTCGTGGTTCTCGAACGAAGTGCGAGCCCAATCTTCCAAGTAAAAGAAAACGTGCTGGAAGGTTTCTGCGTCGTCCCACCTGTTGAATTTCCGGACGCGCTCCAGTTTCTCCAACCATTCTTCTGGGTCTTCTGCGGGGGCTTCTCGGAATAATGGCGCTTCCCGTGGCTGCTGCAGAACGACAGGAGGATTGGCTTGGTTGAGCATGGTGCTGGTTGCGACGTCTTTCTTCTTCGTCTTCTCTGGTAGTAGACGGAACTCGGGTGGTAAATCTTGCACGCGGAGGCTGGCTCTTGTTGGACTGGCTTGGCGGCTTCCAGAGGTTGTAGTGGGCATGAAGGGTGCGTACCCAGCACCTCCAACAGATGTCACGAAGACAAGGACGATGCAGTTGTCTTGAATGAGAAACACGTTTATTGGAGCGAACTTGTGCTCCCATAACAACTCAAAAGAATACAGAGGCGGCGAAGCAGCGGTCAACAAAGTGACTTGCACTGGCGAGCGTCGTCGAATCGAATGCTCTGGCGTCCGCACTGCAGGCTTTTTATCTTTCGGGGCGCGTGGTTCTCGAAACGTCGATTCACATCGAGAACATAGTAGATCCAAGAAGATTATTCTGGGCTTTTCACGCTAGATCGGAATGCTCTCCCTATCACAACAGATAACACATGCGGCACAGAAAGAAAGAATGGAACACGCGCTTCCTTGGCGCAGAGATAACACAGACCGGCGCAGCCGGGCGGTAAACGCAAGACACAAATAAACGAACCGAATGTATGGTTCGCGGCAATATGCACTTTTCTTCTTGTAGTGCCATTGTTTTGTGTCCACTGGGCATAAATACTACTTGCGAAGGACAGACATTATGCCGCTTCAGTGTAAGGAGAACAAAGTAACGGAACATTTTACATGGGCGACCGCGGTGCGGCTCACTATGCGGGCTTGTCGTGAACAACTCACCTAGCTGTATACCAGCACCTTAGGGACAAGGCAATAGATATGATACATTGTCCTTTGGTAATGTTTTTACTTTTAAGCCTTACTTTATATCCGTCGCAAAGCAGGTTTGAGCTTATATGGCACCGCTGAGCCCACACGCGGCATGCAGTGTGCAATATCCGCGGAAAACCCATAATGGAAACTATAAACGCTAGTAAAGATCATCGCCTTGTAAAAGGGACCAATCAGGGACTAGAAACTTCGACTGGGGAGCGTTTACTACGTCCTCAAAGCGTTTTGTCTTCGGCAAGTTAGAATAAACGGTGTATTAGTTTAAGAAAGTGAAGCGCTACCCGCGCATACTTGCCCTGTTTATTCACAATGCATTCGCATAAGTTATTATGTCACTGCCGCGTCGCAGAAGAGCGGAGTCACCTCCCTCTTCCAGAACTGTACAGGGAAGGCATGAAAAGGATATTCCCAAAAAATACACATCACGAACCTGACTTACACTTTAAAGAGGAAAATCTGCCACTGCAGTTTCACCATAAAAATTTCTTTGTTATTGCCTTACATACAATGAAGAATACTTTGTTGTTCACTATTATGAGAACAGGCTTTAACACTACGTAAGCTTAATGCTTTGCGCTAATGGCCGAGTAATAGTTATAGTTCCGTGCAATTTCATAATATAATAACTAACCTTATCAGTTCTGTTATCTCTCATATGCCCATAAATTTAAAACGGGGGGATGAAACCTGGACCTTGGAACGCCCTTCCATGCTTAGTATGCATCGGCCACACAACTTCTGTACAAGGTGTGTCTTAAGATAGCTACGCCATTCGCTTTACTCTAACAACAATGCAAAGGTTGGTATCAGGTGTAACGTAAAGAGCGTGATGTTTTAAGCTCCTCTGCGATTTTTTTATTTGGCCATTGTTAATACTGACGCAAGTAAACGAACTTTGCGCCTGCCGGGATTATACCACAGAAGGGACATCTCTGGAACATAAGCTTTCGCTCTCACTTGAAAACAGTCCGAAGAAACAGTTACATTTGTCACCGCTTTTTGACAGGGAAAAGACCCTTTAAAAATAAGGACATTTTATTTCGTTTCTAGAAATATCTCACTTTCACGACATAACCAAGGGTAGCTTCATGATTTGTGTTTTTATTCCTAAAAGTCTTCTCAATTCGACGGCACAACAATAAGGCAATAACACTAAATCGTGCTTCTATTTTTAGTTTTAACCATTTATTTGGGCGTACTACAACTGTAGTCGATATTTATCCTTCCGGCGATCTGCCAAAAAACTTTGGATACAGTTTGCAAAAACCTTATAAAAACACTTTTTTTATGTCCTCAGTTCACGGCAGTGTTCGTACGGACGTTTATACAGCATACCTCTACGACATTTCTTAGCAAAGCTCTCTGCATAGCGGCATTTTATAAAACTTTTTCGATCGAATTTCTTGCCATTAGTCCACCGTTTGGGTGTTATAGTTAAAGCTTTTCCAGACCCCTGCGTATCCGGGAGGTGTTCGGCAGTTTCAATATATTAAAAAATTTCTCGTCGCTTCAATGAAAAAGTTGTGTTTTTGGTATACTTTTTGTAAGACCTGCCAAGTGGTACGGAAAACCAATGTGGCGGTATCTAGTTCCTTCGTAAAATACAGTTCCTTCGTAATACAGTTGCTGATCAGATATGAAAGCCTCGCATATTGTTCTTCATGTGCCCCGAGTTAAAATGTTTCTTTCAATTTTTTGATTCCGCGCTTCCGAGTGATTATATTAGGCTGTTTGACCTTATTACTCGAAAATTCAGAAGGGGGGAACGAGTCGCCTAATTTCATGGCGCACATGTAAATTTACACGGACAGGTATCACGTGTAGCCACGGCAGGGCTAGGGCAGTGGCAAATGCGCGCGAGCCGCCGCTCTACCCCGGCCACGGAGCAAGATCTTGCTCTGTGACCTCGACCGTGCTGTAGGTCAACCGGCGAAGGTTGGTCCGCAGCGCCATGAACTAGCGGCGGTGAAAGGTGGGAACTATACCCGAAGCGCAGGCCGTATGAAAGTGCGCGCCCGCCACCCCTCCAGCCCAGCCGTGGTTATAGAGGCTTAGTTGAGGCACTCATCCGGTGTGTAGCGCGCGCCGGCGGATGTCCCGCCTTACGTCACTGGTCGCGAGTCGCGAACACTGCACCCACTTCTACAGCGTGTGTCTGTAAGCTTGCCTCGAAGGCATCGGAGCGCCGCCTGTGAAACGCTGCACAAACGGTCAACTGTTTCGCACAGCTTCCGACAAGCGGCGCTGGCTGGCGGACATAACAGCCCGTAGGAGGGCTACGGAGCGGGAACTGGTAGGCGAGAACAACAGGACAGTGGCTGTTTGGTCATTTTTTTCTCACGCGTTAGGCAAAAATTGTACAGGCGGCGCTGATCCGGCACGAGTTGGGAGTTCAGGGAAAGTAGAAGAGGAGGGAGCGTGAACGCGCAAATATAAGTTTCGTGCCCTCACTGATGACATATTCATTGCGCTGGCAGGACGTTTAAACGTGTACGTTCACCGGCCCAATGCTAGCATTCCGGTGTCATCAGTTGTCGAGCGGATTGGGTTGTTGTGTTACGAACGGTAAGATGCTACGAGGGGGGAGAGAAACAGACAGCTCCATGTTTGTCTTTTGGAATAAATCACAAGTCCTTCAATGTGGTATTGTGTTATT
Source organism: Haemaphysalis longicornis (assembly GCF_048455015.1). Lineage (NCBI taxonomy): Eukaryota > Metazoa > Arthropoda > Arachnida > Ixodida > Ixodidae > Haemaphysalis > Haemaphysalis longicornis. The sequence continues at coordinate 619,825 of NW_027526227.1, forward strand.
TTTTATTTTTGAATAGAAATTAAAAATGAACGAGTTTCGTTTCTTGAATTTCGTGCATTGCGTCCAGCTTCACAGGTAATCCTTGTTCACAGAGTGGAAGGGCACATTTTTTTACCTGTCGTATCTCATAGCCCAGGCGGCGGGCCAGGCCACTCCTCTTGGTGATCCCCATGCTAGCAGGAAAGAGGCGTGGTAGCAGCGCTGGCAACATGCCTTCACGGCATAGCAGGCACGTATCGAAGTTCGGAAGTACTAGAAAGGTGGACACCGACACCAAGAGTGAAAGATCACATTGCGCTAATTAGCAATGCAAGGAAATCATCACAGCACGTAAAGTAGAAGAAATTATTCTTAGAGGCCACGCCTTGTTACCTCGGCACCTTATCGGCTTCAAGAGTCCGTCGTAGGCAATGGAAGTGTTTGGGCCTGTTGGTTCATACTTCACACAAAAAAACAGCGCTCAAGACGGGACAGAAGGAAGCGCTGTGTGTGTAGCCTCCTTCCTTCTGTCCCGTCTTGAGCGCTGTTTTTTGTCCGTCGTAGGCTCATGGCCATGGAATTTTTTTATTTATCCCAAATTGCCCCCATTTATACCCGAGAGTACCCGAGAGTACTCTAGAATTTGGAAGTCAACAACGTTTCACATAATCATAATTAAAGGAAGTCTACCGCATTCGCGGCTAAGGAATATGCAACTTGAACAAAAGTAGGAAATATTGGTTTGATACAAACACAAATGCAGTACCAAGCTAGCATCGCAAAATACCCGAAGCGAAAAAATTCAAATACTTGGCATTGTAACTAAATGAAGACAATATATGTCTGGGAACTTACAAGTAACAGCTAAAAATTCAGGGAAAGCGAAAAGCAGCTACAATCAAGCGTGTATAAAAGGGTTTTTATCAAGTAGCAAGAACAAAGAATAATTTTGAACGGCGCAACTGTTCTCTGTTTCAAACATGAGAACGCCCTATTTCGCTTAGAATTTAATCTACTATCACGACTACAAGGGAACCAGGGAACCATAGGGCATTTGGTTTCGGCGTGCTCGAGAAAAAAATAAGAATAGGTGGTGGCAGAAATGGGCCGGTGACATATGAAGTTTCAGAAGCTATAGGTTAATTATATTTAAAGGAGAGCTTAACAGCAATGGATCCACGCCCGTGTATAGATTCCACTACACGAAAAGACGAGAGGTGCAGTGAAAACATTTACACCATCTTCCGGCGAGGGGAACCATGGGGTAGATGCGACGCATCGGGAGTTGCTGTTGCGTTCCCGTCATGTTAGCGTGTGGATTGCTGTTGTTGTGTGTCCTATTTACGCAGCATGTTCACCCCCGATGCGTCGCATCTACCCCATGGTTCCCCTGGCGGGAAGATGGTGTAAATTTTACGCTTGCGCCGACCATCGCGATATCAGGCCTGTTAGTCTCCCTTTCAAATCATCGGAGGTCACCGGAGGATGTCATCGGAGGAGGGCCGGCGGAACGACTGAGCGGAGCGGCGCAGTTATCACGTTTATATATATCTACGGTGACGGGAATGAGAGAGAGCAGCGTAGAGCAGTGCATGCGCATGTGTTAACCCGCACCCACGCACAGCTGGCACGGCGACGGAGCGAGCGCAGCCGAGCGCTAATACACAGATGGCGCTGCGGTGAGAGCGGCGCTAGCAAGCAGCTGGCGCGGCGAGGAGAATGGGGGAGGGATGCGGACGCCGCCGGACTACGCCGTAGGGACAAGACTAATGAAAGAGATGCGTCGCATCTAACAAAGAATACAACGGTAACTATGAAATATTTTGCGGTAAATATGTGGTGATCTAGAGGGCAAAAAAGATGCACAGCAAACACCAACAAAAGAGAATTAAACATGCCAGAGCTGTATAGAACAGAAAAATTTCTTATTCGCAAAAAAAATTTCCTTGCTGACTGCAACTGCAGTGCTTTGTTTTGTAGGGGGCCGGGGCGCGTATTCCCAAACCATATCCCGTAGGGGCCCAAGCCGACCACACCCCCTAAGTAGGGGCGCAGGCAAAGAGATTAAAAAAATTGCAATTGTTTTAACCTCCTTGGACGCAGCACCGTGACGTCTCTACCTATATGTGCGCGACTTCATGCGAGGTGGATTTTTTCTTTTTTCCCCCTCCCCTCGTCTCGACTGCTTGGCAGGCGGCCGGTGGTTTCGCTCCGTGGGCGGGGCTGGCCTGCGGCGCTGGGGAAGCTGACGCACATGTGGTAGAAGCTAACCTTTTGTACCTGAGCCCCTGATCTCTCCGCGCTCTTCTTGCGCACCTGCAAGTTGACGCTGACCTCCGATCGTGTTCCTAAATAAGCGCTCGACTCGGTCCTCGAAGTGCGCGCGCGCGGATGGACGCTTTCACGCGCATGTGGCAATTATACACGGTCCGGAAAGCAAACACCCTCATTGAAAGCTCATTCTACAGACACAGAAGGGTATACAATTGAGTGGGGTGCTCTTTCACTATATACACAGCTCAAAACACGATTCGGTGCTGCAGGTAAGGATTACAAGAAAGGCAGCCAATTACATATGACTACATTTACAAACTGTCCTACTCTTGCAAAATATTACAGCTGCATGAGCTGCTACATTTTGGCACTTTCATAAGCACTATTACATTGAATTTCGTTAACATCAACTTCATTGCATTTTTTTTTTATCAGCAACAGTGCCACTAAGGAAAACATTGACATTTTGTTAACAGCAATGGAAGGTGTGAATCGTTCTTGCATGGGTGATACATTGATAAGAAAGACACCAGCTCAAACGTACACGTTTTACACTCGGTCATGAATTCTGCATAATTTGCACTGATGGTCATAACAATTTAAGGAAACAATATCGAAAATATATACCAACCAAGGGCTAAGTAATAGTTGGATTGTACAGCAACTGAAGTACTGGAGGAGTTTGATATATGACTTCTGTACAGGGCTAGTGACCACAGTCTCTTCACTGAAGCCACCAGGCCGAATTTGATATCAGTAATCATGCGTGCTACCACTCACGCTGTTGCCAATGTCGATTAGTTATTTTTAACAATTTGTGCTTCATGCACACAGAGATTTTGCTGCATAAGATACGTTATTTATAAGTAGACAGCTCCAGCAGAATCCGAATGGCGCTGATGCCCCCCCTGTAATCGGGAAGGCACACCAAATCACTACCACCTATTTGGCTTTGTCCATTATTCGACCGTAATCGCCACCAGCTTTTAACTCTAGGCCCCGCCCCTGCGACTGAACAGGAACATGTTAGTCGTGTCCGTGACGATCCCACCGCACTAGAAGCAATTACCGAGTACGCCCTTGAAAACCGACTCTACAAATTGGTGTAGCAGCCTGGCCGACTTTCCCGTTCGGTATACAATGTGAACTGTCTGCAGCGTGCACTGTTTTCAGTGTGAACCGCATTGTCCACAGTGTGAACTGTACATTTAAGTGTGAACTGTGCGTTTTGCTGCCACTGACTGACTTTAATGTGTTCATTTTGCGGTTAGGACCCCAAGATGCGAGTTGTGACCTTCCCCTTTTCTTCTCATCCTTGCTCCCCCAGGGCCCCATGGCCTCTCATTTAATGCAGTGTTACCCTTACTCAGATACGTATATTCTTTTCGCTGGGACTAATGAGTAGTTTCCCGTGAGCTTGAATTCACGGTAGTCGCAGCGTAGATAAAACTAAGTAAAAATGTTATCTCCTTGGCGCACTATTTTTGCGATAGTGATCTGGGAGTCAATATAGCGGCAAAAAATTGCCACTTTTAGAGATCCACCGATGGGTATAGATGAGCAGTTTGTGTCTGTTTTCTGCGACGCATTTTTAGCTACCACATATACATATTTCTGTAGTGTCTGGCCTTTTAATTCGCCAGCATTGTGTCATAGCTCGTGCCTCAACTGTAAGCCACACACACGCAAAAAAGTATACAAATGTACAAACAAGAAATAGCAGGAATAAAAATATAAATAGTACAACACATGTTGCCTGCGGAGCGAAACCATCGGCCACCCGCAAAGCAGCCGAAACAAGGGGGGGGGAAAGAAAAAATCCACCTCGCATGAAGTCGCGCACATATAGGTAGACACGTCACGGTGCTGCGTCCACGAAGGTTAAAAAATTGCAATTTTTTAACCTCATCGGCTGCTCCCATGCTTAGAGGGTGGTCCCCTACGGGATATGGTTTGGGAAAACGCGGCCGGGGCAGGTTCCATCATAAAAAGAGTCTTGTGAGTTTGTATAGACAAATTGCTAAAGGGTATGCGTGGTCTGCGGAAAGAAAGAAGGAACAACTTTGAGTATAGTATTGCAGTATGATCGTAACCCTCCAAACGAATAGGAAATTATTTTTTTAAGGCTGATGCACCTAAGGCTGAGGCTTGTACGTTTGAATTCCGGCATCCGTGCTCATGGCACAGCACCATGTAAATGGAAACATCTGTAAACAAAACGTTTACAAAACGTTAACGAGAACAAAATAAAAGGTTCACAAAAGATTGGAGAGAGAGAGAGGGAGAGAGAGAGAGAGACGCGTAGCCCCGTGTAAATCGAACCACCTATGAACAAAAGGTTCACTAAAGGTTAACAAGAACAAAATAAAAGGTTGACAAAGGGTTGGAGAGAGAGAGAGAGAGAGAGAGAGAGAGAGAGAGAGAGTGCGTGCGAGAGCGCTCCTGAGAGCCGTGCTGCGTTTGCCCGAAGAGCATTGGATTGAATTGAATTTGCTTTGACTGGATTGACCTAAATTTGAATTCGCACTATATCGGAATAAGCTCACCTGTATTGGATTGGATAGGATTGGAAATCGTTTTAGCAGAAGTAAGCACTCTCACGGGTGATTTACGGTAAGAACGATCCGCAGGGCTTTGCCAACTCGTCCTGATTCACTTCGCGGAGATGCGTGATTTTTTTTATATGATACCCATTGAGGCTTGCGGCGTTAGAGTTGCGGTACGCATATACACAAAAACAAAGGACACACTATGTACCGGGGAGCCTCGCTTCGTGCGACTTCTGGGGCCGGCACCTGTTCCGTTCCTGCCACTTTGCCAGGTCGTTCGTTATTCAAGCACATCAAGGCAGCGGCTTCGGCACCATTGCAAAGCATCCACCGAGGACGTCTACTACAACACCGCCCTCCGCACACGTAGTACCTACAAAATCGACACCTCATTTCCGAAACCTCTTTCACCTGTCATTCTCTGTGAACTCGTTGCCTCATTATTAGGGACATTGGTCCATCCTAATAAATATCTGTGCTGCTAGGACTATCGCGACTAGAACCTTAGTCGTCAGTTCTTCTGTCTGTAGCTTTTTCTGTATTCGGTCTGTCTGTCTTTAAATGTTGTTCTGCTGTTTTTTGTACCCCCGCGTGGCTACGGTATCTTTGCCTCACACGTGCGCGAGTCTCGTGGTTCACACAACTGAACCCTGACATCGTTACACTGTAATTGTCTCTTCAGTGACTTTGTTCAACACCACATGTCTACTTGTCTTCTCATGGCGTGTCACCTTGGCCAAACAAAGGGAGCATATATCTTATCAATAGTTGAGTCTGCATGTGCTATGCATCCTACTGTAGCTAAAAAGTCATGTTCTTCAGCCGTAATATATTTATGCCCCTGTTTAATGTGTCTGCGCTGGGAAAGTTGGCAACCTGTGCAGCACAGACCATTGCGGTGGTAGTCTTCGAAGCACCTGCATGAAAAGTAGTGAACTGGTACTTGTGTTCAAAGAATCGAAATTTTTGTAGCACAAGTTCCTTAGGTGCATGCGATCTGTTAACTTCTTTCAAATACGCGCCGCGTATTACTGCAGAAAATGTCAAGACAGTGAGCTGACTGAAGTCAGTTTTGCAAGTACCAGTTAGGATGACCCAAGCACCCGACGGCTATTTGTTCTCGCTCAGAAAATAATACGCAGGAAGCGATGGACGCTTTGAAAGAGCCTATCAGAGGGTGTGTTGTCAAAATTGCTAGTAAACGGAAGATTCCTATTGATGTCGTCTTCGCACACACATCATAGCCATGTGAGTACGCTGGTGCTCTAAGCATGACTGATCGGTTTCAAAATAAAGGTTTTCAAGAGGGCTTGCACTGAACGCACCAGATGTGAGGTGCAGCCCTGGATACAGCATTAGGTCCGGCATTTTAAAGCCCTTTCGAGGCACACGCATTTAGTACAATCCGGTTGCTTATGCGCGAGCGCACAAACCTGTTGCCAAAACAGAGCAGGCACGTATTACCTGCACCAAAGTGATTCCTTGGACCGAGATTTGAGTAGGTTCTTAATTTCCGCGCACTTATTTTGAGGACAATAATGTTTGACATAAAAAACCGCACAACACTTACAAGTTAGGTTAATCAACAGCTACTTCCTTAATTCGAAAGTCATGATCAAGCCGAATGTGATGCTGCCGAAAAAACGAAACAGAAGTGATCTTCCCTGGATTCCTCTTCAAACCGGTTTCATCGACACATTTGCAAAGTTTGTTTGCACCCTATTGTATGTGGCTCTCGCAAATTGAGAGACTGCAGGATCTATGCCTGATTTATATATCATTTATGTCGAACAAGTAAAAATTGGGGGTGCAAGTGACTTTTGACGATGAAAAGTGTGCTGCTTCGTAATTAATTGTCTGCAACCCCGTTTCCCTAAATGGGTGTGCTGGAAAGTGATCCTCCATCCCTTCTAGAAAAATTTCCTTCGGGCATGTTTCCCCGTGCCCGGTAATATATCGGGTCACGCAGGGTGCCACATCGCGATGTATCCTCTGCCTCTTCTAATTCGAAGTGAATTGCATTACGGGGTTGCATGTGACAAACTCGTTCGTTAATTTACTAATCCAAAACCACAACATGATAGAACCTAGATCTTCACGACAGAAAACCCGCCCGACGGTTATATATATTACTCTGGTATTTTAAAAAGTACATGAGATTTCTATTGACCCTTTCCTCGAAAAGCTTATTCTGACAGCTTATTACGCCTATTGGCCGCAAGCACGTGAGGAAGCATCATGCTCTTGATTTAGTGTTGGTACCGCCGTGGCATCTTTCAAACTTCTGGACAAGCCCCGAACATAATACTTTATCAAAAAACATATGAGCCTTTTGAGGGTGTCTCAATAAGCTGTTGAAGCATTGTGTATATGATCCGGTCTGTGCCCTGTGCTTATTTCTTTAGAGCCACCAAGGCAACATTAGGCTCGTGGGGGAAAATTAGAGCGTTTAAATGTCTTGTTACGGTTTGTTAATATCCCGAGCAGACTTTCATTCGGGCGAAAACTTCATAAGTGGGCCTGTGCAGTGTGAGAGTTTTATACAAGTTGAATGTGTTTAGCCAGTGTATCTGCGTGGTCTTCTCTTTGTCACCCCTATGGTTGACTAGGGGTCAATTGTAAAATTTTCGGCTTCTTCCAGCTAAAGTATTTTATAGTGTACGCGTTATAAATAAAGCTGATATATATTTTAAATACATATCTTTAAATATTTACTTCTTGAAACTGTAGTCATAAAAAAACAGGAATAACTTAAACGTTGAGGGTTTACAAATAACTGAAAAGTGAGAAAGAATAATGGGGCGAAAGCCGAAAGCCGAATATGGCATTGGGCACCCTGGTAGCTGTCTTACCATATGTTCCTCTTTAAGAGGTTCCCTTGAACGATAAAAATTGTTCGAGCCAGCGTGTTGGAGCAGGGAGAATTTAAAATGTGTGTAAACCTAAATACTTCAGTGTGTGATACGAATACGTATGTATCAAGGAAATATATAAATGATACCAACAGCAAGAAAACGACGCTAAAATTTCCGCCATTAATTAAAAAGCTGATGCTTAAAATGTTAAAAGATAAAACGTTTTTTAACACGGCTACTGTAAGTACAACATGGTGAATGTTAATGCAAGTTGCTGGTTCACTTTTCCAATATTATCAGGTTTATAAAACATATATAGAACGGATATGGTCGTGGCGGCTGGCCAGCTCATTTGGCCTGTGATCTCGAAGAAATTTGTTTTACAATTGCGCTAGTTGAGGAGTGGCACCATGTTGTAGGGCAAATAGTGTTTCTTGTTTGTTTATTTCCCCCAAACAAAAAACAAAGTGCCAGTAAAGCGCATTCTTAACATATAGTGTCCATTTCTTTACCCCGAAAAGTTTCTTGATTTGGTTTCTTGTCCCCACAAAATGCGATTATTCATTGTAAAATATTTGATATGTTTTGTTGTGTTATTGAGTAAATTTTGTCTACGAAGTTCTTCTCATGCCATGAAGTCGCCTGTTGCGAGTTTTCATGGGGAATCAGTCCCGAATTTTGTCTTGATGTTGAGCGATGTGCCCATCAACCAAACATAATTGCTTTGCTGGAATAACCACAACACATACAAAATGGTTTTATACTCTGTTTTTTTCAGCTCTGATAACACTTGTATAGATCCGAATCGTACCTTAAGTGGTAACTCATTCGCTCGACCTCTAGCTTTCTTGTAATTTGGCGGGAGTTTGCCTTCTTTTCTATATTCGATTGTGCATAATTTGGAAAGCGCACTCGAAATTTTTTATACTCATTTTGAAGTAAGTAACTAAATTGTTACTTTGTTTTTAGCATTGAAGGCCTATGCGATGACGGAAAGTTAAGACAAGCTATAATGTAAAGTAGTGCGCCCGCATGAACACTGAAACATTCCAGGCGTTTTTTGGTCGTCACCCAACGCTCAATTGAGAGCGTATGTCTAGCTTATAAGATTTACCACTCGACTTTTTGCCTTCAGACGCTCTTAGCAGTGGGAGAAATTTTAAATTTTCACGCATTTGCATTCTCACTTTGAAAACATCCTTATGTCTTGGCCTGGCAAGCATCCGTGCAAGCACGACCAAGAAAACCTGCCCGATACAATAGCTCCTCAGCAACAAACAGAAAGAAATGAAATGGCGAACTCCCTGTACCAATACAATTTTTCGGCTACCTAAGTGCGAGCTTTGATATCAATTGTGTGCGATTATATTAAATTTATTTGCGGCACAAGAAAAATTTCCTTATTCAGTGTTTTACAGAAAGCACCATTTTTCGTTCCTAGATTCCTATGAGTTTTAGATTACTTCGTTTTTTTTGTATCTTGCCGCTCCTTAGTCACGTACATACTCTAAGCTGTACGCAAGCATTTTGGATAGCCGGCAGTGCATTCTTTCGCTGTATGGGGACGTCGGCTATCAAGAATTGTAGAGAAAAATAAATCAGGCAATTGTTTTTCGTGAGTAGATGGTGCAAGCTTGTTCCAAATGTCAATTTGTTTAGGTGGAGCCGGGGTACCTATATATGGGTTTTTACTAGTAACGGTTAACGAAATCGAGTGCTGTTTGGAGAAACTCTAAAATTGCCTTGTTGATAATGGAAATGGTTACACATATGAGCATACATGGGTTTCAAATAACAAAACGGGGCGAAGTAGGCACAAAGTTTTCAAAAACAAACACCTCATCCTTTCTAAGGTATACAATATACAAACTTCTCCCTTTTCCGCATAAGTATTAACTACGACACCCTACCATGAAAGCATACACAATGCGCTTTGTAGAGAAGGCAGCTTTCTCTCAAACGATCCCTTGGTACTTATGATTTGGCAGCGATGTCGCTTTTTAGGAGTTTAATAATATGAACAATTAACAGGCTCCTTCCCTATATGGAGAACGCAGTTCCATATTCAGAAAACGCTAAATTCAGACACCACGGTTCGCAATAATTGAACTTTATACCCGGTTGACTTTCGTATGTGTTGAATACACTTAAACCCTAATGTAACGAAGTTGACAAAAAATAGAAATCTTTAGTTGCATGCAGGTTTTTGTTACATGCAGGTTTAGGGTTAGGGCTCCCGTAAATGATGCAGAAACAAATCAAAATGCTAGACATCAGTGATAGTGAACTATGACTTTGAGAATTAATTTCGCAGTGAAAAAATGCAGGATTGGCGTATTCTGCTTTGTCACGAAGTTAGTTACCACACAGCGATCCAATTAATCAGAATCACTTTTCCCTTTATCACAAACGTAACTTAACTATCAATTTTGCATTTGGCACTCTTCGCCGCTTTAATTAGTGTCAAGGACTAAACGTAAGCTGAAAGGGGGTCTTTTGTTCTTTTCGCACTTAACCTATTTGAGAGGGTGCTAGCTGTGATACTGCGCCGGACGATAACGTTCATCTTTCTCGCCGGAGGAGACGGCACCTGAAGTCACCAGCTCGTCTTGAAAATACAAAACTGTAGTTTCCTGACAGCGTAACTCACCACCGAAGAACCTACACTTAAGAAAGCAGTGGACACGCGTGATTAAAAGCCGACAGACGGGACTAGCACCTAACTGGCTCCCCTATCACACTTGATACGCACATTAGATTGGCGTGCCGACAAAAGTCATAAATTAGTGCATATCTGCAGCCTATTTTTTCAAAGTAATGCGAAGAAAATTGGCTTATCAGCACAGTGATACCGTTACATCAAGGTTAATAGTCACCATGCGATCGTTACATAAAGGTCGCTAACACATCGTTTTTGAATAGGGCAGGCAATAGGGAATTCATCAGGTTTGGTAAATCTAGAAATTCATTACATAAGGATTTTGTGACATCCAGGCTTACCTCTAATTGATTTCTAGCTCGTCCTATTACATGTTGGGCAGCGCTAAATGACAAAACATTTTTTCCAGCCTATAAGTGGGTAAATACGAAACAAAAGCCTGTTATAGATACAGAAATATATAGCTCATTCTTAGGCGCCCCAAACGACCAGTAATAATTCTTTACTCTAAGCCGCTCAATAAAGGAAGGTTACCGGTAAAACCTGCAAAATAGCTTTCAGTAGGGCTTACGTGCATCAGCAAAACCATTAATATATTTAGGTTGTTCTGGGATATTTCAAAGTTATAAAAATGCGCACCTCTTTTGTCGTATACAGAATTCTCCGCCTGTGCACACATCAGTTGCAGCTGCGCCATAGTACAGGTTCTGGTGAGCCATCGCAACTGGCAGCATCGGGAAGCTTCCGGGTAGCAGGGCAGACATATTTTTGAGGACGCCCAATGATCATGGCTCAGGAAAAGTGCAGCTGAGGGTCAATACGAAAACCAGCATATAACGCTATCCTGTAATTAAAAATCGGAACTCTTGACCTTCTAATGAAGGTAAAGTAAAAAAAGTCGGCAAGATGAGCTCCTATACAGGGTTGTACACGTTCCTCTAAAATTGGAACGACTGCTCGTTCCTCGTTCCTCCTCATTTTCGAAACGAGTTCCCGATACAAGTTCCTATATTGAGAAAGGAGCGCGATCCAGTTACTGTTCTGAAATTGTAACGTGTCGTTACATTAACGCTACCATTCATTTTTTAAAATTCAAATTGCGTGTCGCATTATCTCAAGGCGAAATGAAGTGAGCAATTTTCACAGTCACATCGAACTAAGTATATTGTTCAAATATGAACACTGCCTGCAGGAGGTTATCTGGAGATAAAATGAACTCTGCTAGACACATTTTTGAGGAAGTAGTGACATATTCCAGATATGTTAAGCAACAAGTGTGGCGCTAATCTATTACAAGTGCGACGCATAAGGCGCTTTCCTTTTGGGTCTTCAAATGCGCAGGCAGGATACCGCGGTTCAGATATGCAAAAAGGAAGTTTCTCACCTGCACGAACATAACTGTTTTGCACAAGAAAGCGCATCGAAAGAAACAATACATAAGCGTTGAATTGATTGATTGATTGATTGATTGATTGTGGGGGTTTAACGCGCCGACGCAACGCAGGCGATGAGGCGCGCCGTAGTGGAGGGCTCCGGATTAATTTTGACCACCTGTGGATCTTTAACGTGCGCCGAAATCTCGTACACACGGGCGTTTTTTGCTTTTCGCCTCCATCAGAAAAGCGGCCGCCGCGGCCGGGAATCGAACCCGCGACCTCGTGCTCAGCAGCGCAACGCCTTAGCCACTGAGCCACCGCGGCGGGTGTATATAAGCGTTGAATGAATACTGATGCAATATTACAGTATGACTGAAAAAAGAATGTCTAGAATACATATTCGTAACTTAGTAGAGTTCATTGATTCAACTCAGCGCGAGTTGCATCTTGATGTTGGTCTCGGACCGACGAACCCGTTTTTTTGTCAAAACTTTGTTGACAATGTTGAAGAGCCGTACCACCAAAGCTCTTGAGGGTATTACCGTGTTATACTTGAGGATAAGTTGGTTCAGTATCTCAAGCTCAGGAGACTGCCTGCGCATGCGCTCATAGGCGTGTGCTAGCATACAACGCTCGCTTGCCATGGGCAGTGCTTTTTATGTATATTTTGTTTGACGCCTGCTGAAACACTGTGTGGTGCGTGGCATAACATTGACCGTACTGGATTGCTCCTTAAATACTGGCACGCGCAGGCATATGAGCCAGAGCGTCCATATCAAAGCTTCAGAGTGTTACGCTGCGTGACTGGGAGTTCATGGTGACCTTTTTTCCGCAGCCTTGTCTGCTGTAACTTTATGCTAAAATTTTAAGTGCGAAGCACTTCTTAGTCGGGCCTACTCCTGCTTACACCGGCGTCCTCCGTCCGCAGCCTAGCAACGGAGCTAGCTACCGTGCCTAGCAACGGCGCCGGATTTCCGACGCGTGAGGACGCTCGCATAGCGCCTCCTCTTCCCCCTCGCCTACTCTCCTAAAGCTCCTTTACTACTCTCCAGCTCGCAACACCCTCTATCGGCGCGCCAGCCAGGCCACTACACTATATATAAAAAAAAACAGCATCCGGCGCCAGGTTTCGATCCGAGGACTTTGCGGCCGCAGCGCGACGCTCTACCAAATAAGCCACGGACGCGACTTTTTTTTTTTTTTTTTGGTAACAATAACTTTATTTACAAATATATAGAGAACAGTATGCAGTGATTACAGAGGTTTCCGAGCGCATCGGAACATGGCTACTTAAACATAAAAATGAGGCGATCGGCTATCATGCGAGGAGAGGGTCAGAATGCTTTGCTAAGTAACTGTAAGCCAATCGGGGAGTATTGCCCGCGAAGTCACAGAGCGTTTGTGAAACTTAAGCAATAGAGATTGCCAACAGGGCTACTGTGTCATTGCACAAAGTTCGAAGTGAACGGGATAGAGAGAAGGGAGAAATTAGAGGTCTTGGGAGAAGCCATTTTTTGGTATAACTGGACACCAGCGTTACCCGGGGCTAGCCCTCAAATTGCGTCCCATCTCCTCTGCTGTTGTGACTTGAAATCCATGAGTGCTTGCGTTCCCCGTTCCAGTGCGTCGCGTAGCTCGGAGTCTGCCTCATCCCCGTCGAGGGCGGCAATTGCCCATTGTGCCTTTTGGACGAAGTGTCGCCACGCCGGTCGGGGGCGCTCAGTACATTCGACGGCGTCGACTCTCGCCCTCCATAGCGAGTGGAGCCCTATTACGTGGACACAGTCGCGAAGGAGCGGGCGTTCCGAGGCCGCGTCTAGGAACTTCAGATTTGTCCAAGTGATTCTCCAGCGCGTGTTGAAGGAGCACTGCAGCTCATCCCAGAAGTAGAACGCCGTGTTACAGTCCATGAATACGTGCTCGGCCGTTTCCCTCCCTCCGAACAGCAGACAGTTGGGCCCTCCTGGCAAAAAAAAAACCGCGTTCCTCCTGTCTTGCCTTTGTAGGCAGTATACACGTGTGAAAGCGGAAGAAAAAGTCCTTCGAGCCGGCCGGGATAGGGAGCTTCCGTACTCGCCGCAGGACGTCACTTTTCGGCCGACCAAGGGGTGGCAGGCGGTACATGGGCGGTGGGAGGGTCTGCTCTACGAGGTCCCAATACAGCTTCCTTGGTTTCACTGATCAGAGGTATTCCCACGAGAAGCGCTCCTGTAAGAGGGCCACCGCCCCCGCCACTTCTCTGTAAAAACCTGTTGCACGGGCACCACCTAGGAGCTCCGCTGTTGTTGCGAGACAAGGGGCGAGGTGCAACGCACCTACATTTTGCACTGCCGCCTGGAGGAAGCCATATCGGTGATCTCGGAAGTACAAAAATCGTTTCACGGTTAGTTTAAGCTCTAAATTAACGAGCCCAAGCCCCCCCGCTTCAGCGCTCCAGAAAACGTTAGTGCGGCGCATGGGCTTATACGTGAATCGCCAGACGAAAACAGCGAACAACCGATGTAACTTGGCCACTGAGCCTGCGTCAATGGTCGAGATTCGGGCCGCGTACAAGATGGCTGGGTATACCACGGAGTTGCAGACATGTGCCCTAGAGAAAAGGGCAATATGTCGCGCTCTCCAGGGTTCCAAGTTCCTTCCAGCAGCTGCCAGTTTCGTCTGCCACCTGGGGGCGGTGGCTGTGCGGTTTTCTAGGTTTACCCCGAGGTAGCGGGTGATGGCCTCCCTCCATCGAACTCCGTAGAGTTGTTGTGGTTTGGTGGGTCATTCCCCTAGCCATGCGCCCTCTGACTTCAAAAGATTGAGTTGGGCCCCCGAGAATCGACAAAATGCCTCAGCCAGTGCGACGACCTCCCCTGCCTGCTCTCTCGAGGAGCACACAAACGCAACATCGTCCGCATAGGCCAACACCTTGAGCTCTTTGTCGCCGAGAACCAAGCCTTTGGTTGACTTGGACGCTATTGCCATCCTGCAAAGTGGTTCAATATACAATGCGAAAAGGATCGGGGACATAGGGCAGCCCTGCCTGACTTACCTTCCGATGTCGATGGGCGCCCCCACCTCCCCGTTTATGATGATGCTGGTGGTGATGGCGGTGTAGCAAATTTTTATCCACTCGACCATTGTATCCCCTACCCCACATTGACCGAGGAGCGTGAACAGGAAGGCGTGGTCAACCTGGTCGAAGGCCTTTTTAAGGTCGAGTTGTAGGACAGCTTCGTCGCCACCTCACAGATGGTCCGCATGCGGTGCAGGTTGGTGTTGATGGAGCGTCCCTTAAACCCGCATGTCTGGTGAGGACCCACAACACTACTGAGGGCTGTCTCGAGGCGTTGGGCCAGGATGCGGTCTAGGATTTTATAGTCGGTGGAAAGAAGACTGATAGGCCTGAAGTCTTCCACGTTGGGTGGTGTGTTATGGGAGGTTTTTTTGGGAATGAGTACTAAGTTACTGCTCCGCATGGAGGGTGGTAGCAGTTTTGTGCTTTTGATGTTTTCAAAGACCGCCGCCAATACCGGGCTGATCTCTTCACGAAACACCTGATAGAATTCCGAGATTATGCCGTCAGGCCCCGGTGACTTATTCTTTGAGAGTTTCCTGATCGCGCGCTTGACCTATTCTACCGATATGGGTTCGTTCATTGTGGCCTTTACGTCCTCTGCAACCGTTGGCAGCACCCTGTGACTTCCGGTGGAGGAGCCTCAAGATGACCGTGCGGGGAAAACAGCCTTGCGTAGTATTCACTGAAGGCCGTCTCCACCTCCTCGCTCCCACTAGCAAGACCACCGGCGTGGTTCACCTCGGGAATCCTTTTAGTGGCGGTCTTTGCTCGTTCGAAGGCGCCGAAAAGCTTCGATGGCTGTGCCTCGGACTCCACTCGTTGCTCCCTGCTCCGCACAAGAGCCCCCCAATACCGTTTTTCGAGCTCAGCGCGGATGTCGTCTTTCACGTTACGGATGTCTTCAGAGAATTCCCCCGGCCTCTCCTCGTCCGCTTCTACGAGGGAGCGCAGGCACT
This sequence comes from Haemaphysalis longicornis, assembly GCF_048455015.1. Classification (NCBI taxonomy): domain Eukaryota; kingdom Metazoa; phylum Arthropoda; class Arachnida; order Ixodida; family Ixodidae; genus Haemaphysalis; species Haemaphysalis longicornis. The sequence continues at coordinate 635,534 of NW_027526227.1, forward strand.
CCACCAGTCGATTTACTTTCGCCCTTCTGTCTCTCGCCTCTTGTCGCCCGATTGTGATTGCTGCATCTTTGACATGCTGTTTGAAGAGCTCCCACGCAGCTCCATCAATGGGCGCAGTGCTCATTGCTTCAATTTTACCTCTTACGCGATCGACGAAGGACGCGTGTTCGAGGACCGTGGAGTTCATCAGCCAACGGCTGCCGGCTTTTTTTCCGATTTCACGCTCAGCTCGGATGGTACATGTCACCAAGCCGTGGTCCGAGAACGCGACAGGAGTGACGGCGTAATCGATCACTAATGGCAACGCGTCCCCCGTCAAGTAAATCCGGTCGAAGCGGGCCTGTGACGTGCCTCGCCATCTAGTGAAGCGGGTGGTTGACCACCCATGCTGAAGGGCCACGTCAGCCAGGTCGCCCTCTCGAAGGACCGCTTTCAAAATCCGCGCTGACGCATCCACTACACCCTTAGCACCTGCTCTGTCGCTGGCGTTTACAACGCAGTTAAAGTCTCCCGCTAAGACAACACGGCCCGGGACCACTAGGATGTCCCGAATAGAAGAGAAGAAGTCGGTCCGCGCCTGCGTATCATTAGGCGCATAGACGCACACAAAGCGTGTAAGCTCCCCTCCCACCAGGACGTCGACGGAACAAAAGCGTCCGTCCTTCGCCAGCTCGCAGTCGATTACTGTTAAGAATTCGTGTTTCCGGATTAGAATTGCGGTACCACCCGCTCGGGTGGATGTGAGGGTGTAAAAACACCAGAACTGGTGGCCGAAAAATCGTACAAAATTTTGAGCGTCCTCTCGAGAGGCAATTTTTGCTTTCCTGTAAAAAGGCCACATCTATTTTTTTTTTCATTCAGGAGGTCAACTAGCCAATGTTTCCTTTTCTGGGAGGTTAGACTTACCACATTTAAAGTGGCAAGCGTGACTGCAGTCTGGTGTGATGCCATGGTGTGAAAAGCGCTTACCGGTCAGGACGTCAAGTCCGTCCGTTAGTCGAGCTTCCCCCCGCGGTCGTTGACCCGGTATCTCCATGGCTCGGTTTGTTGGTGACTGCACCGCCGTGTTTCCCGCGTGCCTTCCGCCGCGTCTCAACTCCCGTGATGTTATCGGGTTTGCGCGATGCTGCGGCGGCCTTCGTCGGGAGCTCGTCGTCCGCGTCGTCACAGCTGGTCCCTCCTGGCTGGTCGCTCAGGAGGGCCGCCTCCTCTCCCTCAACGTCGGTGGGTTTCGCCTCCTTACTCCGCTGCTCGTCGTCCGCCGCGGGCTTGGCGTTGGTCAGGGAAGCTTCGCCACCCCGCTCCGAGACCGTTTCCTTGAGTTCACGGGGCGCGCCGCTCTCGTGGGCCCCGTCGCTGACCATTTCTCCACTCACGCCCGGCATCGCTGGCGTCTCCTCCTTTTCCATGCAAGGCGTTTGGGAAGGGGCCACTTGCTTCCTGGTGTTAGGGCGGCCTCGTTGTGGTTCCTTCTGCCTGCCGGTCGCCTCGGGGGGAAGGGGGCGAACGTCGTCGACGCTGCTGGCATTCTCCTCTGTCCCTTTTGTTCCCACCGACCTGTCGGCTGTAATCCCGGCTGCGAGGGGTGGGGGGCGGTGTGTCTCGTTTCCGTTCTCTCTATCGGCGTGCGCGTTGGGCTCGGAGCTAACTGAGGGTCGGAGGCCGGATGTCTCGTTGTCTTCGCTCTTCTCTTCTCTCTTCCCGTCTGCCTCGTGTAGCTGGCCTGCTTCTTGCGCCGGAACATCGGTGTTGACTGGAGGCGAAGGCACGTGCGGGGATGCCTGGAGAGGGGTTGGTGGGTGAGCGGCTGCCTCAGGTCCCTCGGTGCTCATCATCGCCGCCATGTCATCGGCGTCCATGTACTCCTCGAGATTCCTCGCGGGCGCTCTCTGCTTCGCTCTGGACGCGTACGACTGCGCGCAGTTAGTTTCGTGATGCCCGTAAGCGCGGCACGCGCGGCACCATGGAGTTGAGCAGTTTTTCCGATTGTGTCCGGTGTGGTAGCAACGGAGGCAGAGCGACGGCCGTCCGGGCACCTCGATTAGAATGGGCCAACCGTTGAGAGTCGCCTGATGAGGGATCGCCTCCAGGGATGTCGGGGTTGAGGGAATTACGTGGAAGATCCTCGTGGTGCCGGTCATGTGCGTGAGGCCGGATTTCTGCCACCCCTCACGAACCACTCTTTGCACTCGGCCAAAACGTTCGAACTGCCGGATGAGCAGCTCGTCTGGGACTTTTGGCGGTACCCAGTGCACCCTTACCGCGATTTCTCGGCGGTTGGGGTTGATCACAAGGCACCGCCTACCTTTCACTGTGATCTCCGTGCGTGCTGCCAGCTCCTCCATGTCCGCTTCCGATGTGAATGTCGCCATCCATAGGTGATTAAACTGAAAGGGACCGAGGCATTCGATATTCTGTAGGTCCGTGATGTCACGAAGTGTGGACGTGAAATCTTCCACTCTGAAAGGCCGTGCAGACGAGTCTCCATGCAGAAACAGGGAGTTTTCGGACATCTTTCCGGTGGGAAGCGGCGGCAGTAGGGTTCGGTAGGCAGCCGAGGCGGACGGTGCCGGCGGGTCCCGGGGAAACCGGTCAGACGCGAGTGCGTCGCCTACTCGTGGGGAGCTTTCTCTCGACATGACCGTCCCCGTCGGTGGCTAAGAGGGGACCTCCACCACGGACGCGACGCTGATCGACGCTGATATCAGTGTTAGTAACGCGCCTTATATTTTTAACGCATTCAAACTACGTCGTCAGCGGCGTGCGTTGGCGACTCAGCGGCGTTATAGCGGCTGCAACAACCCTTAACGGTCCACTTTAGCGACCACAAGGCGGTCGTAATGACCGTCGCATACAACGCAACGACAACACAAACAAGTGCTGAAATAAATACTGTCGTTTCACTTTACTTTGCGTGTGTGCGTGTGTGTAAGCGTGATTACATTCCCTCTCGAACATCTCTCGAACATACACGTTAATTCACCAAGATTTCCGCAGAGGGACAAACGAGGCGTGTTAAGCCGAACGTGATCACGAGGGGGTGTAATGTAACTAACGGGCAAAATGCAACCAAACTTCAACAAACTCCCCCTCATAGCATCACCCCGTGCTTCGCACTTCCTCATACCCCCCTTCGGGGAAATGCGGGGGAATTTTTTTAATTTAGCCTCCAGCTTCTCGCTGTAGCAAAGGAGGAACTCTGCGCACGGCAGCAGTCAGCAGCTTAGCGTTACCAACCCTTCAATACAGGAAGTTACAAAGGGGTGACAGGGGGAGGTAGGTTAGTCTAAAATAGGGAGCCAACGAAATCAGTTTTCTTTAGGGCGGTATCTTCCAGACAAATTTATTGTTTCATTATGGTGGCGGCCTCTTGAAGTGGTACTGCGTCTGCTACATGCTGCTCGCAACAATTTCTCCTATGGGAGAATGTACTCGTATATGTTCGCGCACTTCACATGGAAGTTCAGCATTACCTTTGCACAGCCTGGACACGTTCGCCCTAACATTGTGTTCCGGAGCGTGACGCGGTTGGTTGAGCGTGCTTTGGATCGAAAAACGTTCCTAACCGGGGGTCCCAAACAAATCCTTGACCTATAGCTCTCCCGAATGGGACTTCGCGGGACTCGGAATGTCCTATGAAAAGTCGCGACAGTCCCCCCAAATCCGGGTCGGCTGGTAGCCCTACGTGAGAATACACTACTCGGGTCGTCATTGGGGCCCAGCTTAGTCACCGGTCGGAACAGGTCTATAACAATACACCGCAGTAGTCGCACTGCTTTAATGCGAAGGAAAGCTGGCGCAGAAATTCCGAGCAAAAATCCAAAACCAATCGTCAAACCAAATCTGGCAGTGGGCACATCATGAATGTGATGTTGCGCTTCGTCTGTGAGAAAGTTTACGGCGGCGCGTTCGAGCACCATGGCCGTGCCGTCGGGCAGTAGAACGTCAGAGGTCAGATTCGGCTTGCAGCTCTCAGGGGTGGTTGCTCTTCCTCGTGAGATCTGATAGCTCTCGCGTCGCTTTGGGCGGCAGAGGCAATATTTCAAGAATCTGAGGCTAAGAACTTGACGCCTTGTTTTTACACGCGGTGAGCGAAACGCCGGCGGCCCTGATGTGCATTGACAGACAGCAGAGAAGTCTAGTACGGCCCCTTCGGGTGGCCCGCGGCTGCCTGTACTGTAGATAATATGTGCGCGATGAACGCAGTACAGTCGCGTCTTCTTCTGCTCGGCTTTCGCGTTCCACTGTTATGCACAAAGAAGAGCTCGCGGCAGCAGACGAATGAAAGGGGCGCTGAAACACCTGTCACAGGGGCGTGGTGACGTGGCGACAAGGCCGTGCGCACCAGGTGCAGCCTGCCCGACAGGCTACGGCCCCGCTGCGTAGTTGTTCTTCTGTCTGTGACGTTGGAGGAGGCAGGTTCTACAGAAGGACAGGCGAATCTGACAGCCTAAAGGGAGATAAACACAGTAGCGGCCCGCCTGTGGCTTTTTGTACGAGCATCAGGGCCCCAAAGCCTTGACATAAAAAAACAGCCAATCATAGCGATGGAACTTTTTTAGAAAGAACGCCTTTCCCGCTGCCGTTATTCCGTAAACGTAACGACTTACTGTTACAGTTCCAACCACTCCTAATGGAGCGGTGGCTTTACTCCGTTCCTCCCAAAAGGAACTAGTTCCAGGAACGCCATTTCGTACAACACTGCTCCTATAGCATGGTAAGAATCTCTCCCTGATATTTCCAGCCAATAAAACGAGCGGTTTGGCGGCGAGTTAGCATCACCGAATGGCGTTTTCATTCGGTTAAAGTGCAGTAAAAAGATCCATCTCGTGTTTTATGTTTTATTGCCGAATAAGGGTAAAATCCTTAAATTTGTTTTTTTACATCTATAAACGAATCACTGAGTAGCAAAGCGGAATTCGATATCTGGAATTGCAAAGCGGCGAATAAAAATTCCACAAAAAAACAAGGTAACTGGGCAGCCCAAATGGCTCTCATACGGCTTGATTAGGCTGAAAAAGTAAAGCTTCTTAAAAATCTTATGTTGTTACACAGCGTTGGGAAAACATTTTGAAATCACAATGTGCTGGGAAGATAATCACAAACATGCAAAAACAAGTAATCCTGCTTTACTTCTTTAGGCTTGGAATTTTTGAAGGACCCCGCATTTCTGAAGCCGTACCCCGCAAAAGAAATCCATTCCTTAACTTCCCAGTCCTTAGCTGCAGCAGTTTGAGCAGAGAGACAAAGAATAGGCTTCTATCAGTTGGGAACTGATAATTTTAAATACTGCCAACACAAACTTTTTTATACGTGATAAAAATGCATTATGTGAAAACTAGAACTATTTTTGTAAGACGGTCCTTTGTAATAATTTAAACATGGGTGAACGTCTCAGACTTATTGTGGATTGTTTGCATGTTGTGTGGTATCACCCAAGTGGCTCGAAATGCTCGAAGAAGTGTTTGTATTCAAAGGACTTAGCAGCAAGAAACTCCTGGAGCTACAAAACAGCCCCAAACGTTGTGTTTCATATGAGAACTGGCACAAAGTAGTTCCTGTCTGTCTGCTTAGTAAATGTGGTATTGTAATTTATAATATAAAACTTATATTGAAAGTAAGTGAGTTCAATAAATATCATCCCTAAAGGTGACGCAGTTCTGTTCTGACGCACTTCTTTGAAACACATTTATTTTCACAGAAATCTAATCGTTGACTTTATTTTGAACAACAAAGCGGCCGCCTCAAAAAACCGCTCTTCAAGCTGTCTTGAAGAGACGGCTGAAATTCTAGACAGGAGAGATAGTGCTCGCGTATAGAACAAGGACAGGGTTGCACATCTTGAAAGGAAGAAAAGAACTTGTGACACTTCAGGTCACATTCGTCCTATCTTGTCGTACAATGCACAAATCAACCATACAGACAAAAAGTAACTTTCCATGTCCAACCGTACCAGTTGAACATTGAAAACGAAAAAAAAAGCATAGACAGAAACAGGTGAAAATCGTCTCGCCCTCGAAGTGGTTCATACGAAAATATTCGATGCTAACGACGAAACGAAGAATACTAAGTGTTTTTAAAGTACGGTCAAATCAGTGTGGAGCCGCATCTTTTGGCGTTGCGAAAATGGAGATTTTTTTTGTGGCACGTAATCCTAGAAACTAACATATTTACGTGGCATTACGTATTATGGAGAATATGGAGAAAATGGAGATTTTTTTTGTGGCACGTAATCCTAGAAACTAACATATTTACGTGGCATTACGTATTATGGAGATTATGGAGAAAATGGCGATTTTTTTTGTGGCACGTAATCCTAGAAACTAACATATTTACGTGGCATTACGTATTATGGAGATTATGGAGAAAATGGAGATTTTTTTTGTGGCACGTAATCCTAGAAACTAACATATTTACGTGGCATTACGTATTATGGAGAATATGGAGAAAATGGAGATTTTTTTTGCGTCACGTAATCCTAGAAACTAACATATTTACGTGGCATTACGTATTACGTGGCATAACACATTACGTATCGCTGCCACGTTAGTGGCAGCGATAGGTGGCTGGTACCACGCCGGCGCACGGGCTACAAGCTCCAGTCCCTTAAACATAACGTGCCTTTTTTGCTTAACAGATATGAGAATGAACTGAACTCTGATGCGTGTACGCGCAAAGCACCGCGTGAATATTTTGTAAACATAAGCTAGAGCATGGCTATTTTTTTTACAGTTATCATTACGTCATGATTACTGGTTTTACTGGCTTTGTGCACGTGTTTATTTCGTTATGCCTGCATTTCCTTGTGTGTGCATTATCTATGAACCAGCAATCTATTTAAAATGTAACTTTATATTCCTTGTATAAACATAGTGTAGCGACTGTTTCTATTTATTGCTCATTTGTTCTTTTTTTTTCTTCTTTTGTAATCTTCGGAATAGCCTGCAGTGGTATAGGCACGTCGTGTAGTATTTCTGCGTTTTTGTGCATCAGATAAAGGTCACCATGTAGTGATATTTTTATTTTTACTTTTTTTTACATGGTTCTGAAGGCATATGTTTGCTTCGTGGAGCATTTTGATATCTTACAAGCATCCATATATTTATATTATCTTTTTTCACGTGATGCTGTCATGTATGCGGGCCCTCAGGCACCTTCAAGCGGTAGCTAGCCGCTTTTCGCCTGAGGGACCCCCAACACTGTTTTTGGAAATAAACTGATTTGATTTGATTTGATTTGATATTTTTGCATTAAAAATCCAGAAGATCAGTCGCCGTGCACATAAATTATTTTTAAAATATAATGCTACATACAAGCTTTTCTATCATTCCTCAATTGAATTTTTATTTGCGTTTTATGCACAAGTAAAGGTAAACCAATTAAATCAATCCTTATATTGTACAATTGTGTTGATACAGTGCACTTACGAAAATTGCCTTGTGTATTTCTCGTTTTGCGGGTCTGCCTATGTATTTGCCTAAATGAATACTGCCTACAAGGTTCAGGTTCCGCTGTGAGCGCCAATTTGCTATTATATACAAGTTGTAGCAGAAATAGGAAAGATCGAAAACACAACAAGTTTCGAACGTGTGGAGCAGTTATTTAAGGAAGAATTGTACCTTCAAAATTCCTATATTTCCGAAAAGTTTTGCATTCCAATCTAATGAAGATTTTGGTAGATATTAGCCTAACCAACCGGACGCACCATAAGTTACAAGAATATATTTCAGAGTGTTGTTTTGAAATAATTAAAATACGTTGTCCTATATTCCGTCATTGAAGTGGTTTTAGACAATTGTTGCAAAGATGGCTGAAGTCTGTATTCCAGTTTAGGTATTCTTTACCCGTACCCCAAGAAAATGTTCGCTATACTTTCACAACACTCACAGCCCTTTCGTCGAGTTTGATCGTTAGCTGTATCTGTATTTATTTATTATTCTGGTGAAATGTTGTGTCCGTAGTTGTTGAGGCATTTAGTTGTAGTTAGTTTTCGTTCATCGAAGTGCCTGTTTAATCTTGTTTCAAGGCCGTTCTGTGTAACCTATTTACATGGTTGCGTTCCCCGTAAGTGACTGGCTGCTGCGAATATTGCGTAATAAATTTTATTATCAAAACTATTCAGACTGTTGTGTTCGTGCCCAGCGGAAGCGCATTCTATTTGGTGCCTTCCGACAGCGCTCCAATTAGTGTCCCCCGCAAGGGGCCCTTTCCCTCGCCGACGCCACCCCCGACTCCGCGGTGCGATGGACAATGCGACAGATACACTTTGGGGCCCTTGCTGCAGAGCAGTCGCACAAAGCCGCGTTCTTCTTAAGTGAATAAACCTTATTTTCCAGTGTGCCCGTGCGTCAGCTTGTCCCTGACTGCGCGGACATAACAGTGGCGACGAGGAAGTGTTTGTGCGACCCACATTGAAATGCAGTGCTACGAAATGGCTACGCACGCATCAGGACGATTACCTGAGTTCAACGGTACCTCTTGAGGATCATGGTTTGGACGCCTTCAATTCTATTTTGAGGCGAACAGGATCGTAGACCCCAGCAAGAAGAAGGCACACCTGCTCACGCTGTGTGAGGAGGACGTCGTACGACACCGTCTGTTCCTTCGTTCAGCAAAGCACACCAGCGGCAGTGGACTACGACCACATCGTTGCGGCACTGCAGAAACACTACGGCCCAAGGCCATCGGAAGTGTACAGCCGGGCCCATTTTTAATGAAGGGACCAGATTGAGTGAGAAATGGTCAGCGCCTACGTTGCTGCGCTGCAAAAGCTGGCCGCCGATTGCAACTTCGAAACGCTGCCCACCACAACGGTAGCTACCGAACAACCAGTCACCACGCCACCTGCGAACCCTACCATGCTGCCACTGGATATTATGCTGCGTGACCGATTTGTGTGCGAACTGCGAGACGACTTCCTACAACAGCGCCGGTTTGCTTAGAGAGACTTGACGTTCGCCAAGGCTTACGACATCGCCATTCCAGGGGAGAGTGCCGGCAAGCAGCAGCGTGACAAACGGAAGCCCACCGAGCCAGCATACCTGACAAATCACCAGCTCAAACCCCCCCAGGCAAGTGGCAAAAAACCACCTAAGACGCAGCGCTGCTGGCGCTGTGATAAGCAACACAGCCCGCAGTCATGTAAGCTTCAAGGCGCAACGTTTCCATTTTTGCAAAAAACGACGTCACATTGAGAAGGCATGCATAACAAAGAAGACACAGTGGAGGGCACCCCCTGAACGGCACAAACACGTGAGCGCCTCAGAGGCCATACCGCAGGCGGAGACGCACGGTAGTCTACCAGCATCACCGGCGCTGTATGACCTAAACACCGTTCTCAACCTACGCACGCAACCGAAGATCGTGATCGACATCAGCGCGCATCACCAGCCGATCCACTTCGAGGTGGATTCTGGAGCAGCATATACGCTCATTAGCGAACAGACGTACCACTAGACCTGGCGGCAGCATGCACCCATCTTGATCGACGAAGACACGCACCTGAGTACGTGGTCAGGGCAGGCCTTGCCACTACTGGGAAGTGCCAACGTAGACGTTTCCTTCAACGGCACAACCTGCCAGCTACCACTACTTATCGTGCGAGGGGTCGGATCTAGCCTCTTGGGCCGAGATTGGTTCGACGCCCTCGAGTTAACGATCGAAGGTATCAACCAGGCTACCGAGGTAAATATTCCCGAGAGACAGAAACTGGTGCAGCGGCTTCAAAAAAAATACGAAACGGTTTTCGCTAAGGATATTCCAGGGCATAATGGTCCTGTCATAAGTTTGGAGCTACATCAGGACGCCAGCCCCAACCTTCTCAAAGCCAGGCTAGTACCCTTTGCCATGCAGTCGGCGCATGACCAAGAGCTTCGCAAGCTCGAGCAGCAGGATGTCATTGAGCCGACGCAGCACTCAGATTGCGCCACACCACTTGTCGGAGTCAGAAAAAAAGACAGGACTCTACGTCTTTGTGGAGACTACAGGAGCACCGTAAACCTGGCAATGAAGGCTTCTGCTTACCCACTACCAACGCCACCAGAAGGCATTCGACACGCTGAAGGACCTGCTCCGGCGGCGCGTAGTCCTCAGGCACTACGATGAAACGAAGCCCCTGCTTCTTGCCTGCGACGCATCGCCCTACGGTGTGGGAGCAGCGCTCACAAGCCGACGATCAAGGCAGGGAAGCACCGATTGCTTTTGCTTCCCGCACACTTTCAGCGGCAGAGCGCAACTACTCGCAACTGGATCGAGAAGGACTCGAAATCGTGTATGGAGTCATACACTCTCACCAGTACATTGCTGGCAGACACGTGATCATCGATACAGATCACCGACCTCTTTTGTGCATTTGGGGCCCCCAGAAACGAATACCTCATACGCTGTCCTCCCGTATGACACGGTGGTGGATAAAAATGTCAGCATACGACTACGAGCTCGTGCACCGCCAATGAAAAAGTCACCAGAACGCGGACGCATTGAGTCGTCTGCCGCTCGGCGAAATATTTGAGGATCCCCCACAAGTGGGCGTCGTGCTGATGTTTGAAGCCCTGCCTAATCCACCCCTAACGGCCGACACGGTCGCCATAGCGACGCAAGAGGACCCGACGTTGTCGCAACTGAGCGAGGCACTGCACCCAGGCCGCATGCAGAAACTCACTGGAAAAAACTTGAACGCTTTTAAGAAAAGAGCAACGGAGTTGAGTCTCCATCGCGGCTGCGTGACACTCGGGTCACGATTCTTTATCCCGCACGCACTACCCGAGTAAGTCATGGCGCTCATTCATGCTGGGTATCGAGGAGTAGTAGCCATGAAAAGGTGCGCTCGCAGCTACATGTGGTGGTCAGGAATTGACTACGACACCGAAACAGCTGCGCAAACGTGTCAAGCTTGCCAGGGAAACCAGCAAGCCCCACCGAGAGCCCACATTCCTGATTGGGAGAAGCCAACAACTCCATGGCACACCCTGCACGTTGCCTTTGCAGGCCCAATCGAAGAAACAACTTTTCTAGTTGTGGTGGATGCCTACACAAAATGGCTAGAAGTTGTACAAATGAGTAGGCCAACATCTGCGGCAGTCATCGACGCCCTGTGAGCGTTATTTCCAACGTTCGGACAACCTCAAAAGATAGTACTGGACAACGGCACGGCATTTGTGTCGGCAGAGGTCAGGCGGTTCTACAAAGACAACGGCATCACAGCTGTGACATCCGCCCCGTACCACCCAGCAACGAACGGCCAAGCCGAACACTACGTGGTCGAACTCAAGAGGGCACTTTCCAAGGACGAGACAGGGTCATCACAGCGACGCTTGGCCCGCTTCCTTTTCAAGCAGCACAGAACAGTGCAAAATAACACAGGCTAGACCTCTGCGAGGCTAATGATTTCACGGGAAATGAGGACGCCTCTCACGGCCGTTCCACCAGAGCCATCTTCCAAGGCAGCACAGGATGCCCGCGACGCCGACAACCACATGCGCAGACGGCCAGCAACCGTCTTCATTGCAACCCCAGGCCGTCGACCTACGCAAATTCTCACGGCAGCGACACCCCCCTGACCGCTACCAGGCGCTCTTCTAACGGGGGAAATGGGTTCGTGCCCAGCGGAAGCACATTCGGTTTCGGTGCCTTCCGTCAGCGCGCCGGTCGGCACCTCTCGACCGCGTGGCAATTAGTGTCCCCCGCAAGGAGCCCTTGCCCTCACCGACGCTGCCCCCGACTCCGCGGTGCGATGGACAATGCGACAGACACTTTGGGGACCTTGCTGCAGAGCAGTCGCAAAAAGCCCCGTTCTTCTTCAGTGAATAAACCCTATTTTCAAGTGTTCCCGTGCGTCAGCTTGTCCCTGACTGCGCGTACAAAACACAGACAGACAATTTTAGTCGCTGCTGTATGGCCTGTGGAAGGTTAGTACCGTAGATCAGCTCGCTCCGAACACCTATGACGGTACACTGATTTTAAAATGCCTATCAATCTCTTTAATGATGATTCCGCATATTACCTATTTTGTAGTCTACTGATTAGGGTTTCGTGGTTTATCTAAACAAATTACGCTCATAAATTCAAGACTACCCTTAAGACACGTTTTTTTGTCCTGTGTTGTGAAACATTTGTTTTTTACGCAGAAAGCTTTTGGATTTCATATTTTTTCTAGCTGTCGCAGTGCGTTTTCACACGTGTGCTCAGGTTTAAGAGGTAGCTTTGTAGAATATCAAGTGATATGTCCTCGAATTGGTTTGAAACGGGAAATACATGTACATAAGCTGATAACTTAAAAACTTTATCACGAAAGCGTTTTTAAATGCGACATTTTAAATTCCATCAGCAATATTCAAGAGATGAAGAAATAAATTGACACAAATAACTATGTCGCTGACAAAAAGAGAACATTGCCAAAATACTCTAGGGGTCCTGCGCGGAACACTTTTCCAAGTGTGCATATTTTTTTCAGAATCTCCATCTGGATGTATAAGTGGCAGTAACAAAAAGCAGACCATCTGAAATTAATCTGGTATTTTTTTAAACATGAGCCTAGTAAAGAATTTTGGTAATGTCACCAATCATACTAGTGTGGTATTGATAGTATCTAAATAGTTCATTATCGGGGGTTTCTGACGGTAACCGCCATTTGGTTATGTGAATATAGTGTCGTTGAGACTGTCGGTTTACGGTGCTCGCTAATGTTAGTGTGTATTGGCCAGTGGCAGGACACTAAAATACGTTTACGGTAGTATTCATGGCTTTTCTCGGCATAAGTGACCCCTTTAATGGATGCTACTCCGTATTTTTATTTCGTTGCACCCGGAGCGTGCGCTATTTGGGAACGTGTCTCCAGACCGCATTTGGTTTCGTGCTCTGGTTCCCCTGGAATATTTTTATAACGACTATTCATTGATCGGGAGCAAAACCAACTGTGGATTTAAAGAATATAGCTTTTATTCTTTTATACCTTTCGATGGGCCATCCTACGCGTCAGTACAGCGACATACATTCTACAATAGAGATTGTCTTTTTGCGGCCGCAGTGTGTAGAGGTGAATTTTAACAACGAACTTTTAAAAGCTCGATGCGGCGACATTCATAAGTAGAAAAAAATGCCAGAAAAATACCGAGCTATCGTGAGTGGCCGTCTTGTGATGAGCGCCCGGCCTTGTCCAGGCACGGGCATCTGCTTGCGCCACGTGAAGGGCTCCCAAAAACACAAAAAAACTCTCGAGCGCTCGTTCCAGTCAGTTTTTGAGCAAAAAGCGTTGTCAACAAAGCGACTGTTGTCTTCTCCTAAAGGCGCCCGCTCCGCGCTGCTAGGGGCAACTGCCTACGTGCATAAAATTAAGAAGTGCTCCGCCGGTAGTGCAAGAATTGTGTCCGACACTGTGCAGCCCACATGACGGACAAGGCGGCGAAAGAAGCTCCGGACGCCCGATGAAGAGGCAGCTTATCAGGAAGCGCGCCCCGCTGTAAGGCGAGTATGCAATCTACCGGAAGATGCAGAAGCTGTGCAGATCTTCAACGGTGATGGAGCGCTGGACGAACACTTTGTGCTGGGGGACGATGAAGCGTAAAGAGACTGAAGAGACTGAAATAAAGCACTTATACACTTTAACTTGCGTTCTAGTCATTCTTTTGCTAACCAGCGCCACATATGCACATGAGGTAAATGATTGTGAGTGACTTATATGGCACTCCTCGAGTTTATCTTAGTGAGGCGAATACCGCTCTGCTATACCATCAGGATTGCACGGTTGAGTGAACTGGTCTACATTTTTCATTGGTTTTCACCAAAATTTGTGCCTTGGATATATAGTTGGCGTTCAGAAGAGCAGTATTCCTATTCGTACGAATTATTGCTAGCTGTCTTAGGCAAAAAAATATTTGATCAGAACGCGTAGTTAGTGCTTCTAAAGTAGCGAAAAAAAAATGAGCCTAAGCTTGTGCTTTTCTGCTTCTCACGGGCAATAGGGACATCCGGTGTCTTTTAGCCATGTAATATTGTTGGTTTTTACAACAAGAGAGCAGATTTGTTAGCTGTTGACGTAAACGGTTTCAAGCATAGAATAGTCGCAGGTCACTCAGATCGAGAAGTTCTTTCCTATTATTTATATAATGTCATAGAAAAGGATCACCGGTTCTCGAACTCCTAAAATTTGTGTCTCTCAAAAAGTGTGGCAGCTGTAAAGCTACCCCAAAACGTTTGTGAAAACGTGGAGGTTCCTTACTGCTTGAAGCGTGAGCAAAAAGGTACAGCTAGCGCTTCAATGTAGCGAGAGATCTACAACGTTGAATGGGAGGCAGCACTCCCAAAATATTACAAATAGCGGTCAAAAAAGCAATCAAGATTGACCTTGCAATGAAAGAGTAGCTATAATTATAAAGCACATTAATAGGCAAAAATGTTGTAGTGACATCAGTAGCTAATAAATAAGCAATCTCCCGAAATTTTCATCCTTGAAGCGCAGCGCAGTAGGAAAGGGCACAGAGGGGGGCCCGGACACAAGGCGGACGAGCAACTTGAGGCGTTTATTGATATATATATATATATATATATATATATATATATATATATATATATATATATATATATATATATATATATATATATGCAAACACAAAGAAATAAACGAAAAATTCCCCCGCATTTCCCCGAGGGGGAGAATGTGAAAGTGCGAATGCACGGTTGTCGGCCCGCTTGCGGCGCTTGCGCTCGGCCCCCGCAGCAAACCGCCGCGCCGCCTTCTCTTCCATCTCTTCCATCGGGTTTGTAGTATCACGTGTACACCACGCAGTTATCAAGCCGCTATAACGCCGCTGAGTCGCCAACGCACGCCGCTGACGACGTAGTTTGAATGCGTTAAAGATATAAGGCGCGTCACTAACACTGATATCAGCGTCGCGTCCGTGGCTTGGTCGGTAGAGCGTCGCGCTGCTACCGCGAAGTCCTCGGATCGAAACCTGGCGCCGGATGCTGTTTCTTTTTTAAATATAGAGGAGCACTGCGGACGCCGCCGCCGCCGCCGCCGCCGCCGGCGGTGGATGGTTTGGGGTCGCTTATAAAGTGCATTCGCACTTAAAAACAAAAGTGCACTCACAGTATGCCATCTCATCTCATTGGCGGTTGATGGGAAATGCTAGTTCTTTGCGCTGCAAGTTTGAAAGGCTTACTAATGCAGTATCGCTGAGCCAATAATTTTTGAAAGCCTTTGGTGATTGTTTTACGACCATTGCCTGTCATACTGCAATTATCATGCAGTGGTTTAGAACCGCACTGTTTACAGTTAAATGCGAAATTCAAAGCCGCGACGAGATTTTCTACATTTTGGTTGGGGTCTTGAAGTCGTTTATTTACACATCTTCCCGATGACCCTACGTATCTTTTTCCGGTTGGCAAAGGCAATGTGTATGCAACTTCTTCCCTGCATGCTACAAGGTGATTTTATTGTTTTGTGACACAATCTTCACGTTTTTAACCCCTTGTGCCAAACGGGAATTCGTTTCTCCTGTGCCGAGGTAACAACCTTTGCTGCTCTTCTTTGGGTTGTGCGCAATTGCTTGAATGTACGGCACAAATCCCGCATTTTTTTCCGTCTGTTGCGTGGCCACCAGTGTAGCTTCTGACTTATTATTGTGTGCTGCTTTGAGCATAGCTCTTCCGATTGAAGCAAAATAGGCAAGGGGTTAAGTGGTGTTAGAAGGCGGGTGCACTGTTGCCGGAATGAAGCTTCATAGCGATGTGTACAGGGGTTTAGCATTTACAAACTTTATGTGAGCAGAAGAAATTGCAGGAGCGGTTTTATATTGCGTTGCTCAGAACACCACTAAGTATAGAAATGAGAGAAATAAAACATTAAAGGAGCCATGAAGACAAAATACAAGTTTGTTTTATTTGAAATATTTCGAGTTTTATAGTTCCCCCAGTTCCCCAACCTCTTAAATATACGGAGCCAACGATGCTTTATTCACTGAGAAATTATTCAATTTAAGTTAAAATTTTTATTTTCCCGCTTAAACGTATGTTTTCGGGGTTTGCAATGACATCACACGAACCGACCACTCTGCAGCCTAGTGTGCCTTTACGCGTCCGCCGTACAGGGTGTAGACACGTATACGCTGGCGCCGCTATTTTGGGTCACCCACTCACCGCCGCAGCAAGTCAATAGAGATTTAGCTAGCGGATGCTCAGGCTACGGCGGCGGGATAGCGGGACCGTACGGCGCATGAGGGTGGTAGGGTAAGGAGGTTGAGAAGGAATGCGCGGGCATGGCGAAGGCTGGATAGCGGAACTAATCCCCCCTTATCGGAACGAATATGCGCCTGCCCAGTTCGGCCCCGCTACCCGCCGCCGTAGCGTTAGCGGACGAAGCCCGCTATGCTAAAATTATCTATTGTATCACAACCGCGTTAAAGTACCGCCGCAACGCGGTTTCCTGGCAAAGTTGGAATCATCTTAGATGTTTGGCCTTGCTGCGTCTCGGGGTAAACGAAAAAACAACGCGTTGAGCACGTTCACCCAATTGCGGCGGCACGGGACCATTCATATGGTGTCTCCACACCGTACGCCGGCACTGGCATCAAGGTATTCTACGGCGACGTTCGCACGTTTGATTACTTTACTGAATGTAGATGGCGCCACCATACCGTGGCAAACCGTATTTAAACCTGGCTTGCTTTTGTTCTAAGAGAAAATAATTGTTTCGTGCAACATAGTACTCGATCGACAAATATGGTCATTTAAGACACGCTTGCTTGCGTCAATTGGACAGTGTCGTTTGAGAGAACCCCAAAGCCCCGCAGTGCTGTGCAGCTAAATCAAGCGTAGTGCCCGCAGTAAAACAGCATAAGTACTTCTATGTTTACTGCGCTTTCGTTACTTGCACTGTTTGTTCCACCATTCTTATTGCTTTAAAAACAATGTGACGTAAATGTAAGAACAAATAGCTCGTTCTGCAAGCTTATAAACTCAACCTAATTTGCGTTTGCTTTTGCCGGACTCCACCAATCACACAGCAGGCTGGTATGATATCATAGGTTCTGTTGCTGGAAATGAGAGATTGGGTCGCATGGCCATTACTTTTTTCCTAATTATATAGCTTATTTTAGTGAAGTTTACGTTAAAACTGGTGTCAGAGTGATTCTCACGAGGCCGTCTTTTGAATGAACCGAACTTGTGTTTTGTCTTCATTGCTCCTTTAGGTAAAAAAATCTTATATTCAATCCCACCCCAGAATCTTGTAGGTCACTTCATAGGGTGCAGGACATTCACGGAAAACAATAAAAACATGTGTAGCATGGGAAGAAAACTAATCACCGTCACAACCTAAGATCACCAAGACGCCATCAAATTCGACGTACATAAATATTTTTACAATGTTAGTTCGTGCTGGTTCCTTGCAATGGTTAGTTTTATTCCCATGCTACACAAGTCGTAATGTTTTACGAGAGTGCCTTACACCACCTGACGTGACTGACCTAGAAGATTCCTAGGGGTGAGTCGGTAAGGTTTCTTTAACTAAGGCTTTATTTCCCGTATTTTTATAATCCCCGGAACGAGAAACAACTCCCCCTTTTACGTCAGCGCACTCGAAGCTCGTAAAGAGGGGTATAATTGAGTTGTCATTCAACAGTGCCTTCCTAAAGTCATGTGACATCGCAGTGAAGATTCATTCTGGCAAATGTGCACCCACCTTCTCACAGCAGGTTACCTCTTGGGTCCTTAGCCTTCAGTACCAACAGCTAATCTCAAAGCAGCACGAAATAAAAATCCGGAAGGTACACTGGTGGCCACCGAAGACAAACTAAAAAGGAAAAAATGTGGCTGTTGTGTCGTATATTGAGTAATTGCGCACAATGTAAAAGAATTTGTGAATGTTGTTTTGCCTACACCGGAGGCACTCGTTTATACTCAAAGATGAATACAAGAGATAAGAAACGTCGAGATTGCGGCACAATACATCGAAATCAACTTCTTTCATGCACAGAGGAAGTTGTATACACATCGCCTTTTTCCTGTGGAAAAACGTACACAGTGCAATGGGGAACATGTTGAAATGAGCAGCATTGATAGCACCACGGCAATGTTGAAAAGCTTGTCGCGGCCGGGTATCGTGAATTTCACTGGCAGCAGTATGGTTGCAAATCGCTGTACGATAAATTCAGTCTAATAGGCAATGGTAGTCACAAAACCGACCGAGAAATCATATAGGCTCTCCAAACTAATCGGCTCAGCGATATCTGTATTATCATCCCTTGATTAACTGACCACACAAAGAACCCAAATGCCTGGACAACGATCAATGACATCAGACTACATAATTGGAGTACACTTGTTTTGTTTTTATTTGTTTGTGTTATATATATTTATGTTCGCCCTTTCTATAAACCTCTTAAATTGTCAGTTACAATGTTTTCCGCGTCCCTCCCTGTGTCCTGCATTAGCGCGTTGTGATTCAGGAATGTCCAATTACCAACTGGCTCATCAATCTGCAAACTGAAATTATGTCCGAAGTTTCTATTTAAGGAACACCGAAGTAAAATTGCAAAGCTTATTTTTCGCTTACAGTGCATAAACTGCCTCAAATAAACATACCTAAGCGTGAGTCAGGTCCAAAAAGCAGTTATTAAATAATGAAGCTTGTGAGAAAAAAAAATCATGAAAGCTTGCGCTTACCCGCAAGACGTGAATAGCGACGCTGTTGTTGGCGATCATTGGCGAAGAAATAAAAGTTGTAATTTTGTGGTGTTGTGGTTGGCATCCGCGACATGGCATTGCACTGTCTTTATGTTGAGCAAGGCTAAATTGACCTCTTCCTTCTGGTCGACGTATTTGTACGCCACTGTGCAAGTGGGGCTTACCGTCTCTAGCGGATGCTTTGAGCGCAGCGCTACTCATAGCGCGGGCTCTTTCTCGGCCGTGCCAAATATACGGAGCCAAGCCGTGGGGAGTCAGTGATCGTCTACACAACCATCTACATCAAGTCGCTGCTCATGTACCGTACAGAGCGCACGTGCACGACGACACGAGGACGAAGTAAGACGAAGTACGCTATTACGTGTCTTTCTCGTTCCGAGCAAGTGTTGGCATGATACAGGGAACGCTGGAGTTTTCTTATGGTCAATATTTGCCAATGTGTCTGAGTTGATATGCTTTACTTAACGAACGTGCTCTTGAGGCACGCGAGCACGAGCGCTGGACATTTTGTTGATATATTTAAAACTATCCACACCCTACACAAACGATTTACTTAACAGCTTCGCTGTTAAAAGTGCCTTGCGATATTCGCCGCGGCCTCAACCACTGCACCAGTAACGCGAAATGACGACTATTTGGCTTGCACTGTGATTGGACCATGTCCAAGATATCCAAGTTCATGCAAACACACCTACCGGCGAGTTCATGATATATGTTTAGAAGAAAAACTTAGTGTTTTTGTAGCAAGCTTATGTGTTTGAATGTTTGTTGTCGTGGTTCATTTAGGGGAAACCAGTATCGATTTTGGTTTCATGCAAAACGCCCTTATCATCCTACGCTGGGGTGATAGCGCATTAGCGATACGTCAGGAGTCGCTATTTCCTGCTGTTTTTTTGTCGTGCTTCAGAAATGCGGGGGATATTCCTGCTGGTACTGACTCTAGCTAGCAAGCATACTTTTACGCCGTGATGAAGGACGAACCGTGGCGTACGCAGTGCTGAACCTCTGCGTTACTTCGGATATGCTTAACTGGGAAGTATTTTTCTCCCACCTTCAGAGGTGGCATTACTCCACTCTGTAGTGCCGTCCTGGGCGAAAAAAATATCTCCAATCCACGCTCTGAAGTTGGCTGGAAGGCAAAGCTGTGAACTACCCCCACAACAATTTCACATGCGACGTCATCTGAATTCTCACACGTGGGTCTAGAATGAGTGAAACCAGATATTCTGACAGCCGTTACCTGGAATTCGTTACCCGCCGCGGTGGCTCAGTGGCTAAGGCGTTGCGCTGCTGAGCACGAGGTCGCGGGTTCGATTCCCGGCCGCGGCGGCCGCTTTTCTGATGGAGGCGAAAAGCAAAAACGCCCGTGTGTACGAGATTTCGGCGCACGATAAAGATCCCCAGGTGGTCAAAATTAATCCGGAGCCCTCCACTACGGCGCGCCTCATCGCCTGCGTTGCGTCGGCGCGTTAAACCCCACAATCAATCAACCTGGAATTCGCGAGGGCGCCGTCCCGAACGCAGCAGCGTCGGCCTCGGCCGGGCTCGAGTGGCGGACACGGCCTCTGTAGCACGCCTGGGCATGGGAAGAAAGAAAATAGAGAAGAGCGTGTTTGGAAGGGGGAGACAGTGGAACCTAGCCATCCTGATGTGCTAGCTCGGAGCTACGCTACCGCAGGAGACAAGCACACACACCAAAAAAATCCGGCCTGTGAGCTTAGTGATTCCCATTTATACAGATTTAATGTAAATAGCTTCGTAAGTTTAAGAATTGCGAGAAAGCTGACGGAAGTTTTATAATCGCTATTTATCAGAACCAGTCGCTCCATTCGTCTTTTTTAGTCCCTGTAAAAACACAACCGAACTGGTATTCCGCAATTTCGAAAACGCAGTCCAATTCGTGACAAGCGGTGAGCAAAAGGTAGCGTTTGTCTAGCGGCCAGATGCCTGTGAGTGGTGTGTACATTTTGTTTTCCCGCCCTGCAATCCAATCCTTGACGTATCTTTGCCATACAACGACTCAGTTCCGTCGCGTCCTGGTTACGCAGTACGTGCTGTCGAACAAGTTAATCAAGCCATGCTAAAAAAGCTCGAAATGAACGTGAAGCTTCACGATAACAGGCCCAACACGGTCGCTAAAGCAGACAGATCTGACGTCAGGGTCCCGCCGACGCGCCCGTCGGTGTGAGTACGGGGAACGCCGGGTAAGGGCGCCCTATCGCAGTGTCGTCTACACTGTGCGTCTTAAGTGAAAAGTGCCCTACACCTGCCCAGCCGCGTTGGGAGTTTCTTGTCCCGCACGCCACAAAAAAAGCGTTGGCTGGTAGAAGTAGAAAGCTTTGATTTAAAAGGCGCGTAGACACAAGGCCGCTTGTTTTCAAAGTAAACAAATACCCGGCCCTGATTCGAACCCACATAGGGCGGCAGCACTCCTTTACTACTACAAAGCAATAAATAAACTGACCTGTAAACATATAGGAGATTGCCGAGAAATCACATATACAAGTAAATAAAAAGCCCAGTCCAACATGCATAATGTTCTTCATTTGTTGCATTTCAGATTACGGGCTGCTAAGATAAACCTTTCTTGTGTAATTCTGGTGCAGTTAGCTTCCTACTTACCTTCACAAATATCTGATAGACAGCGAAGGCGTTCCATCAGGCTACAAAAGCAATACCCTTGTATGGCGTCCTAGTTCTGCTAGTTTACACTGAGAAAAAGTTCTCTTGCCTTCGCGTTGTGGTTTACAAGTAAAATTTCGTTTGATTTTATTCCTCAAAACCTATATGAGGTTCGCTGACTCTTTGCCTGCTTTAAATTGGCTTGAGATGTTCTACTGGCGCACCTGTCGCTAAGGCATCTGCCGCTTAAAGGAGCCATGAAGAGAAAATGCAAGTTGGTTTTAGTCGAAAGATTTCGTGTTTTATAGTGCCCCCAGCGCTTGTCCGGATACAAACGGTGCTTTATTCACTGAGAAATTAAACAATTTAGGTTAAAATTTTTATTTTCCCGCTCAATCGTGCGTTTTCGTGGTCCCAAGTGACATCATGAGAACCGACCGCTCTGCAGCCTAGAGTACCTTCATTCACGCATCCGCCGTACAGGGTAGAGACACGTATACGCTGGCGCCGCCATTTTCGGTTGCTCGCTCGCCGCCGAAGCAAGTCATTGTGTCAAAACCGCGCTAAAATTATCGCCGCAACGCGGTTTACTGAAGAAGTTTGAATCATATTGTCAGTTTCGCGTTGCTAGGTCTCCTGGGAAACGAAAAGAATAACGTGTTGATCCCGTTGGCCCAATTGCGGCGGCACGGGACCGTTCAAAGGTTGTCTCCACCCTGTACAGCGGTGTTGGTTGTTCCGCGTTTCTTTACGTGCCGTAACCTAGATGGCGCCACCATACCGTGGCAAGCGTTTGGTTTGTTTTTGCCCACATTTAAACCTGGCTTGTTTTTGTTCTGGGAGAAAATATTCGTTCCCTGAAACAGTGGTCGCTCGACAAATGGGGTCACGTAAGACACCGTTGCTTGCGTCAATCGGCCAGTGTCGTCTGAGACAACCCCAAGCCCCGTAGTGCTGTGCAGCTGGCTAAACCAAGCATGCTGTGCGCAGTACGAACAGCAGAACGCATCAGTACTTCTATGTTTACATGTCCTTTCGTAACTTCCACTGTTTGTCCCATCATTCTTATTGCTTTGTAAAGAATGTGCCCTAAATTTAAGCGCAAATCGCTCGTTCGTCTAGTTTGTAAGCTCTACCTAATTTTCGTCTGCTTCTGCCATCCTCCGCCAATCGCAGAGCTTAGCTCATGTGACATCATAGGTTCAGTTGCGGGAAATGAGCTGGTGGGTCGAATGACCATTCCCGTTTTTCCTAATTATGTAGCTTATTTGAGCGAAGTTTACGTTAAAAGTGGTGTCAGTATGATTCTAACGAGACAATCGTTTGAATGAACCAAACTTGTGTTTTCTCTTCATGGCTCCTTTAAGCTCCAGTCAAGTGAAGTGGGCAACGCGCTTCAGAAAAATGTACGAAGTGCTTGTGCGCTAGGGTGGACATACTTTAACTTCATCGGCGTTCCTAAGATTGGTGCAGTGTGGAAATTAACAAAATAAAGCCGTCCTTTTCAGCGCTAAATGTTTCAAGGGGCTTAGATTTAACTGAGTGACGACCCGTCGCAGGGAGGCCAGGTGAATGTATCAGACCCGGACGAGAGGTGAAGATTGGCGGACAAAATTTTCGAATTGA